>NC_134399.1:78997987-79273212 GCF_050003625.1 Haematobia irritans | reverse complement strand
TTCTAAGATTAAATGTTTCCATTTTTGAAGCAAATATTCTAAATTCTATTTTAATTAAAATTTGTTTATTTAAAAAAAATATTTGTAAATTGCGCATCTTAAAATTTAGGTTGTGTAATATCAATATATAAATATATAAATATTTTTTTCCGTGAAGGTGTGCCGAGCATGGTGTATATCGTTCCTTGCTGTAGCCCTAATATGGACCGATCTCCCAGTTTGAGTTATTGGGCTTTTAGGCATCGCAATTTTTACACGATTTGCAAAAAAAATTCGAATTAAAATACCTGTACGTGCAAACAAAATCTAGTTTAAAAATCCTAATTATAACAAATACTACAAAATAAAAAAAATCTTTATTAAAAAAAATTAAACCAAAAACACAAAGTCCTCATATAAGACAATGTATCAGTTAATTTAAGGACGACTTCTTTAAATCAAAAATGTTTTTCTTTACTTTAACATAAAGAAACTTTGCCTTAGTTCAAAGACATACAACGCAAATTTTCAAGATTCGTGTCCATAGTTTAATGAAAAAAAAAATCGAAGCAAATATTATATATTTTCTTTCAATTAAAATTTCATTATCTTCAGAAAGCATCATATTTTATATAAGATCAATATTTTTTTCAGTGTCAATATTTCGGTCTTCTGATTTAATTTTTTTAGGAGTAAAAGGCGCACTGACACTGAAAAAAAGCATGCCCAAAGATTTTGTCTTTACTTTAACAATTTTGGTATTGATTCCGAGCCAAAGAAGCGGAGAACACAAATTAGGATACTTTTAAGGCACAATTCTCTTTTAAATTTGGGTTTGGTGTACTTGCTTCTAAGAAGCAATTTTAAAATTTTTGTTTTTTTTTTCAGCTTTTTGTCTTCATATGCTATCAAAGTCCCTTAAAAACGAGTTAACGACAACTTTATTTCCCAAATTCAGACTCGACTTCCTGTAGAAATTATGCTATGTTTCAAGTAAAAATGTCTTTAAAATAAAGTGTTGAAAAACAGGTCCTATATTTGAACGATTTTTTGCCTTGTAGTCAAGATGCAAAAAGACAACAAATTTAAAGACAATTTCATTAATTTTAAAGAATTTTTCTGAATTATTAAAGTCAAGTTGACCTTAGCCCAAAAATATTTTCTTTCATGTTATGATACCCATTTTTAAGTCAAATCACTTAATTAGCAGGACAATACGACTTCATTGAAAGGTTTATCGACTTTTGGACAAGGAAAAAAACTTTATATTATTTTCAGCGTATCATCCAAATTGCTCCACGCTTGAAGGAAAATTTCGAGATTTTATTTCTCGTGCTCATTCGGATTACGGAGGTAAAAATCCACACTATTTAGATTTAATATCATATGAAAGGAGTTAACATATGTCATGGGATCTTCTTGCACGCTTAGAAGTGATACTTACAATTCCTCTAGCTTTGGAAACGGTTTCGAATGGGCATATACACTGAAAAAATAGTGAATCTACGAGGAAGAAAAATTTTGGTTAACTTTAGAAAATTTTGATTATTTTTAGAAAACTTTAACTAAACAATTTTACAAACGCCGACATCACGCCGATATCACAAAAATAAGTAAATGTTTTTCGGCGTATTCAAGAAAAACTTTGTTAAATAAAATTTTTTAATTTGAACAAAAATTGGAGGTCAAAGTTGCAAAAATATCATACGAAGTACAAGATGTACATATTTGTAGTAAATTTTTCTAATATAAAGAAAAAATGAACTATTTTGTTAGAATTCATTTGTGTATAATTTTTATCTGTTTTTAGTTCATTTAACAAAATTACGCAAAAAAATTATTATATTAAAGGAAACTTACTCCAACATAATAATTCCATGAACTAAAATAAAGTTCAAATGGCTTTAGTGAAATAGAGAGTTCACTTTTTTTCGAGTGTACCGATTTGATTCATTGTGGTGGGTAATTAAATTAATTACGACCTATATAATATTTGTTTAATACAAAAAATTGTAATGAAAAATTGGTATTAAAAATAAATCTTTAAATACTAAAAAACCTATTTTTATGCCATCCACCATAGGATATATTAACATTGTCATTCCGTTTGTAACACATCAAAATATTTTTCTAAGATCCCATAAAGTATATATATTGTGGATCATGATGAAATTCTGAGTTGATCTAGCGATGTCCATCCATCCGTCTGTGAAAATCTCGCTAACTTCCGAACAAAGCATACTATCGACTTGAAAATTGGCACTTTTACGTATAGCCGCCATATCAACTGACCCCCAGATTTGGATTGCGGCACCTCTTAGAGAAGCAAATTTCATTCGATCCGATTGAAATTTGGTACGTAGTGTTAGTGTACGGTCTCTAACAACCATGTAAAAATTGGTCCATATCGGTCCATAATTATATATAGCCCCCATATAAACCGACCCCCCGATTTGGCTTGCGAGGCTTCTAAGAGAAGCAAATTTTATCCGATCCGGCTGAAATTTTGTACATTGTGTTAGTATATGGTCCCTAACAACCATGCAAAAATTGGTCCACATCGGTCCATAATTATATATAGCCCCCATATAAACCGATCATCAGATTTGACCTCCGGAGCCTCTTGGAAGACCAAAATTCATCTGATTCAGTTGAAATTTGGTACGTGGTGTTAATATATGGCCTCAAACTTCCATGCAAAAATTGGTCGAAATCGGTCCATTATTATATATAGGCCCCATATAAACCGATCCCCAGATTTGACCTCCAGAGCCCCTTGGAAGAGCAAAATTCTTCCCATTCGGTTGAAATTTGGTACGTGATGTTAGTATATGGTACCCAATAACCATGCAGGAATTGGTTCCTATCAGCCCATAATTATATATAGCTCCCATATAAACCGATCCCCAGATTTGACCTCCGGTGCCTTTTGGAGAAGCAAAATTCATCCGATCTGCTTGAAATTTTGTACGTGGTGATCGTATATGAATTGGTTCCTATCAGTCCATAATCATATATAGCCCCATATAAACCGATCCCGAGATTTGGTTTTTCATACGAGTGAGTTGAAATTTTGTACATTGTGTTTGTATATGGTCGTTAAAAACCATGCCTAACTAGGTCCATATCGGTCTATAGTTATATATATCTCTCAAATAAATCGATTTCCAATCACACAAAAATTGGTCCATATCAAGTTCATAATTGTACACAGAAAAAAAATTCACAAAAATTTTTCCCATTAAAATCTTAATTGAGTTTAAAAAATATATTAAAAATTTAATTGATTCAACAAATTTTTTAATTGAAACAAAAATCAATCACACAAATTAATAGTATCAATTAATTTTTTAATTGGATCAATTAATTTTTTAATTGACTGTCAATTAATTTTTTAATTGATACTATCATTTCTGTGATTGAAGACATTTCAATTATTTAATTGGATCAATTAATTTCGTGATTGAATCAGAAAAAAAATTTTTTGTGTGTATATATCCCCCATATAAGCGACCCCCATATTTCAATTCTGGCTCTCTACGTACCGTGCAAAAAGTCCATATCGATTCGTAATTATTTGTAGACTTAACTATACATAACTTTTTTGTCCAATATATACCACGTATGGACTAACTCACAATTTAGAAAACGATGTTAAGAAGTTTTAAGATACCACAACCAAAGTATTTCGATTGTGGATGACAGTATTTCGTAGAAGTTTCTACGCAATCCATACATAAGATTCGGCCTGGCCGTGTATACTTGTTTTTTTCTAATATATACCACGTAATGACTAACTTGCAATTTAGAAGATACCTGGCTATCGGTAACTATTACCACAACCCAAGTAATTCGATTGTGGATGACAGTCTTTAGTAGAAGTTTCTACGCAATCCATTGGATTTACTTTTTGTCATTTACACTTTGTCACTTATACACTTAATTTTCATTACAAACTAATCCAATATAGATCTGTAATTATTTCCGCTACCGTAATTGGAACCTGGATTGTCTGCTCAATAGGCATTAACAGACGACTCAACACATTGCACCACCGACGACGTATACTTTTTCTTGCGAATGAGCTCTCAATAAAACAAATATCACTATGCTGTCATTTTTAGTTTCAACGATATACTACAATGAACTTGATTCCACTATTTATCAGATACACTTCAATTCATCAAGTAATGATCCGCATCTATCAAAATATAAAATGTACACGCTAATTAAAAACAAGTATATACGGCAGTAAGTTCGGCCTGGCCGAAGCTTATGTACCCTCCATCATGGATTGCGTAGAAACTTCTTCTAAACACTGCCATCCACAATCGAATTACTTAAGTTGCGGTAACGCTTGCCGATGGCAAGGCATCTTAAAACCTCCTAACACCATCTTCTAAATTGTATGACAAAATTTTCTATAGAAAGAAAATTTTGACAAAAATTTCTACAGAAATAAAATTTTAACAAAATTTTCTATAGAAATAAACTTTTGACAAAATTTCTATAGAAATAAAATCTTGGTAGATTATTTTTGGCTCGAGTGGCAACCATGATTATGAACCGAATAAAATTTGAAAAAAATTTTCTATGGAAATAAAATTTTGACAATGATGAAAATTTTATTATGAACCGAATAATATTTTAACAAAATTTTCTCTAGAAATAAAATTTTGATAAAATTTTTTATAGAAATAAAATTTTGAAAAAATTTTGTATAGAAAAAAATTTTGGTAGATTATTTTTGGCTCTAGTGGCAACCATGATTATGGACCGATATGGACCAATTTTTGTGTGATTGGACCAATTTTGATATGGTTGTTAGCGACCATATACTAACACCACGTTCCTAATTTGAACCAGATCGGATGAATTTTGCTCCTCCAAGAGGCTCCGGAGGTCAAATCTGGAGAACGTTTTATATGGGGGCTATATATAATTATGGACCGATATGGACCAATTCTGGCACGGTTGTTAAAGATCATATACTAACACCATGTTCCAAATTACAACCGGATTGGATGAAATTTGCTTCCCTTGGAGACTTCGCAAGCCAAATCTGGGGATCGTTTTATATGAGGGCTATATATAATTATGAACCGATGTGGACCAATTTTTGCATGGTTGTTAGAGACCATATATCAACCTCATGTACCAAATTTCAGGCGGATCGGATGAAATTTGCTTCTCTTTGAGGCTCCCCAACCCAAATCTGGGGATCGGTTTATATGGGCGCTTTATATAATTATGGACCGATGTGGACCAATTTTTGCATGGTTGTTAGAAACCATATACCAATACCATGTACCAAATTTCAGCCGGATCGGATGCAATTTGCTTCTCTTTGAGGCTTTGCAAGCCAAATCTGGAGATCGGTTTATATGGGGGCTATATATAATTATGAACCGATGTGGACCAATTTTTGCATGGTTGTTAGAGACCATATACCAACATTATGTACCAAATTTCAGCCGGATCGGATGAAATTTGCTTCTCTTTTAGGCTCCGCAAGCCAAATCTGGGGATCGGTTTATATGGGGGCTATATATAATTATGGACCGATGTGGACCAATTTTTGCACGGTTGTTAGAGACCATATACCAACACCATGTACCAAATTTCAGCCGGATCGGATGAAACATGCTTCTCTTAGAGGCTCCACAAGCCAAATCTGGGGATCGGTTTATATGGGGGCTATATATAATTATGGACCGATATGGACCAATTTTTGCATGGTATTTAGAGACCATATACCAACATCATGTACCAAATTTCAGCCGGATCGGATGAAATTTACTTCTCTTTTAGGCTCCGCAAGCCAAATCTGGGGATCGGTTTATATGGGGGCTATATATCATTATGGACCGATGTGGACCAATTTTTGCACGGTTGTTAGAGACCATATACCAACACCATGTACCAAATTTCAGCCGGATCGGGCGAAATATGCTTCTCTTAGAGGCTCCACAAGCCAAATCTGGGGATCGGTTTATATGGGGGCTATATATAATTATGGACCGATATGGACCAATTTTTGCATGGTTGTTAGAGACCATATACCAACATCATGTACCAAATTTCAGCCGGATCGGATGAAAGTTGCTTCTCTTTTAGGCTCCGCAAGCCAAATCTGGGGATCGGTTTATATGGGGGCTATATATAATTATGGACCGATGTGGACCAATTTTTGCATGGTTGTTAGAGACCATATACCAATTTCATGTACCAAATTTCAGGCGGATCGGATGAAATTTGCTTCTCTTTTAGGCTCCGCAAGCCAAATCTGGGGATCGGTTTATATGGGGGCTATATATCATTATGGACCGATGTGGACCAATTTTTGCACGGTTGTTAGAGACCATATACCAACACCATGTACCAAATTTCAGCCGGATCGGACGAAATATGCTTCTCTTAGAGGCTCCACAAGCCAAATCTGGGGATCGGTTTATATGGGGGCTATATATAATTATGGACCGATATGGACCAATTTTTGCATGGTTGTTAGAGACCATATACCAACACCATATACCAAATTTCAGCCGGATCGGATGAAATATGCTTCTGTTAGAGGCTCTACATGCCAAATCTGAGGGTCCCTTTATACGGGGGCTATACGTAAAAGTGGACCGATATGGCCCATTTTCAATACCGACCTACATCGATAACAACTACTTGTGCCAAGTTTCAAGTCGATAGCTTGTTTCGTTCGGAAGTTAGCGTGATTTCAACAGACGGACGGACGGACGGACGGACATGCTTAGATCGACTCAGAATTTCACCACGACCCAGAATATATATACTTTATGGGGTCTTAGAGCAATATTTCGATGTGTTACAAACGGAATGACAAAGTTAATATACCCCCATCCTATGATGGAGGGTATAATAATATGTATTAAATTCTAGTAACACTACCTAGGCATGATTTAAAGACTTATAAAGCTTCCAGGAAGTCATTAGGCTGTCTGATTGTTATCCATATATATTTGATTCCCACGACTTCCCATCATCTGAAATTTTGGGGAAAAAACTCCATTCCACAATGTCATCCCTGGATGCAGGGAAGAATAACCTGTGGGTATAAAATACAGCAATAAAATTATCTAACTACGAAACGATCATGTGGCAGTTTGTAAAAGCCAACAATATAACCTGGCTACAATAACATTATCAGTAGTCCGGGAAAAAGAGGCTACAATGACAACAACACCAGCAAAACCAAGAAATTATGTTCAACAGTCAATTAATATTGAAGAGGCTCTCTTAACCATTTAGTCGAGTGATTTCGCTTATGTTTGCCATGGTGTTGAGAAGCTAGAGGCATAATGTGCAAGCATCACTCATGGTGCATGGTGGTGCACATGGTTATCCGTCCACAGTTTGGCTGCATCCATGGAGCATATCTGGTGGAGCCGTGTAATTCAAGATGGTATTCGTAGAGGTACTTTTTATATTAAACATAAAAATTAAAATAAAAACAAAAACAAAAAAACAGTTTGAAAGACAACTTTAAAGTGATTATATAATAATAATACTCGTTGTAGCGCTTTTTCAGTTTTTCTCTTTCTTCTTAGACAGATGCATCAAAGCGTTGACCATAAACTGATGTATTTATGTGTCATTGGGTCTAGACTATTTGAAAAGTTAAGTGCTCTTCAAAGATCGATATGATGATTATAAAATTTCACACACACTCAGGACTCTTATTTGTTGTTTTTTTTTTTAATATTATAAATTTATATAACAAAATGACTTTGGTAATATGAATAGATTGGGTAAAAGTTTTTTATACCCACCACCAAAGAATGGTCCGTTTGTAACACATCGAAATATCAATTTCCGACTATATAAATTATATATATTCTTGATCAGGGAGAAATTCTAAGACAATATAAGCATGTCCGTCTGCCTGTCTGTTGTAATCACTCTACAGCCTTCAATAATGGCGCTATCGTCCTGAAATTTGGCACAGATTCGTCTTTTGTTTGCAGGCAGGTCAAGTTCGAAGATAGGCTATATCGGTCCAAGCTTCGATATAGTCCCCATATATAAACCGACCTCCCGATTTGGGGTCTTGGGCTTATAAAAACCGTAGTTTTTATCAATTTGACTGAAATTAGAAATCTAGAGGTATTTTAGGACCATCAAAAAGTGTACCGAAAATGGTGCCTAACAGTCGATGTTTTCGCATAGCCCCCATATGGACCGATTTCCCGATTTTGTTTCTTGGGCGTCTAGAAAGTGTATTTTCTAGCGATTTGCCTGAAATTGAAAATCTAGAAGTAATTTAAAACCACAAATTAGTGTGTCAAAAATGGTGATTATCGGACCATGTTTTGATATAGCCCCATATAACCAGACCTCCCGATTTTATTTCTTGGGCTTCTAGAATCCGTAGTTTTTATCCAAATTGCCTGAAATTGGAAATCTAAAGGTATTCTAGGACCATAAAGAGGTGTGCGGAAAATGGGGTGTATCGGTCCATGTTTTAATATAGCCCCCATATAGACCGATCTCCCGATTTGATTTCTTGTGCTTCTAGAATCCGTAGTTTTTACCCAATTTGCCAGAAATTTGAAATCTAGAGGTATTCTAGAAAAATAAAGATATGTGCCGAAAATGGTGATTATGGGACCATGTTTCGATATAGCCCCCATATAGACCGATCTCCGATTTTACTTCTTGGACTTCTCGAATCCGTAGTTGTTATCCAATATGGAAATCTAGTGTTATTCTAGGACCATAAAGAGATGTGCCGAATATATTGTGTATCGATACAGCTTTTTGATTTGATTTGATTGAACCGGCCCTCCGATTTGGGGTCTAGATTCTAGAACTACAATTAGATGTGCTGAATGCCGTGTGTATCCTTCCATGTTTTGGTATAGCCCCCATTACACCGAACTCCTGATTTAATTCCTAGGGTTTCTAGAAATTGTAGTTTTCATCCGATTTGCCACAAATTAAAAATATATATACTGGCATTTTAGACCCAAAAAAAGTGTATATGATTTAGTTTTTATCGGTCCATTTGGTAAGGCCTCCATATAGACCAATTTCACTTCTTGAGGGTATAGAAAGCGCACTGATCATGAAAATTGCTTGAAACTGAATGCAAAATTTCCAGATTTGACTACTCGTAATCATTTAAATAATTGGGATGAAAATCTACAGATTTTAGATTTCAAATCAAGGCGCTATTTCATCATTTTCTTGCACACTTACAAGAGATGCTTATGATTCCTCAAAAACTCAAACAAAAAATGGTTCTTATAAATTAAGAATCTGATCTAGTCTTCATAGATAAAATCTTTACATTTATCTGTGGGAAGCGTACTGGTTGAACTGATCTGCTTGGGAAAATATCTGTCAACAAACCCCCCTGAAATTTTCAAAGGAAACTATTATATTTGATTCATGGTGGTGGGTATTTAAGATTCGGCGCGCCCGAACTTACTACTGTATATACTTGTTTTGAAATGTACGGGCACGTGTGTGGGAAACCATAGATTGATTAACCAGTACTTCAGTTTTTGTGCCAGACTTCCTCTGACCTTAGTCCTAAAAACAGTTCAAATCTTTTCGAATTTGTTTTCAGGTCGAAGGATATGGTTGACTAAGTTAACGAAGCGAAGGGGCCGGTTACGCTATTTACCCATTAAAAATATGAAAAAATCGAGTTATATAAATTGAATTAAAAGAACTTCTTGGGAACATGTTTGGGAGGACATTTTTGGAAGTGCCTTTAAAGCTGTACCTCTCGAAAAACTTCTAAATTTTCTTGGTGGAGTTGTAAGCGATGCTGTTCTCATCGTTTAATATGGATCAACCATTTGTTAGATTCCCAGAAATAGCAGTCTAATTAAAACGCAATAGAGTTTGGCCTATATCTATATTTTCTTTCGTTTACATCTCAAACTATAATTAAATATCACTAACTAATTATCAACAACGATAATCTTTTTTTACCTTTCCGGTATTAATAAGCCCATAGTAAAGATGTTAATGATTTGATTTCATCAAGTCAATTTAATGAGTTTTTTGCTATATGTGGGAAAATATATGTTTTGAGCTCAAATTTAACTATTTAAAAATATATTACAGATTTTTGAGATATATATTTTGGTTAAGCTGGAGCAAAGTATTTGACTTTTATCGGCTTGACCAAAATTGCTTTGAATGGTTGGCAATTTCACGCACGGATTCGATAATGATACTGTACGTAGAAATATTCACCATTACCCGATTGTCACAGATCTCGCCAAATATTAACCCAACCAAATTTCTAATGACGAAATACTCTTGAATAATAATTAAAATTGTTTTATCTAATAACATATAAATAGAAAATATTTTTTAGTTTTCGCAAGGGCATGTCCTAATAGAAAATTAATTCTTTACAGCATTATAAAAAGGTAAATTTTCAATATCTGCACAAATATAGTTTGTGAGAAATTAATAATAAGTTTATGTGAATGAAATGTATTTCCTACATAGTACTCTCAAAACAGTTTACTTGAATCGAAGAATTTTGACATTCTCTTTGGTAATGGTTTTGAGACAAAGATGCTGCTTGTTGAAATTCAATACTTTTTTTAGCTTATATCGAATTTTCATTCTCTTTTTCAACGAAGTTTTTTTTCTTATATCCTTCGCCACTACTGTGGTACAGGGTATATAAGTTTGTACAATTGTATGTTACGCCAAGAAGAAAAAAGCAGATATCCATCGTTTAGTATATCGATCATCTTAGAATTGAATCCTGAGTCGATTTAGCTATGTCCGTCTGTCTGTCTGTCTGTTCATGTATTTTTGTCCTCAAATTTGGCATAGGGTTTTTTTTCGAGACAAAGACAATCGCTATTGATTTTGAAAAATCGGTTAAGATTTAGATATAGCTGTCATATATATTTATCATCGATCTTGTCATAATTGGAGTATTTATGAACCGATCTTCTTTAAATTCCGCACATTTAAATATTTTATGAGTTTCGAAAACTTGCAAAATATCACCCAAATCAGTTCAGATTTGAATATAGCTTCCATATATATCTTTCGCCCGATATGTAGTCCCTGATTTTACCCTGATTTCCTCACAATTTTGTACAAGGAGTACAATTTTCGTCAATTGTGACAAATTTAGTTGAAATCGGTTCAGTTTTAAATATAGCTCTCATATATAAATTTCGTCCGATTTAGACTCATATGGCCACAGAGGCCAAGCATTACTACCGATTTAAGTGAAATTTTGCTCAGAGAGTAGAATTGACATTCTACCAATGCTTGCTAAATTAGGTTGAAATCGGTTCAGATTTAGATATAGCTCCCATATATATTTTAATTTTAACACCGATTTACGTAAAATTTTGCACAGAGAGTAAAATTTATATTCTACCAACCCTTGATAAATTTGGTTGAAATTGCTTCAGATTTCGATATAGCTTTCATATATATCTTTCGTCCGATTTAGACTCATATGACCAAAGAGGCCGAAGATTACTACCGGTTTACGTGAAATTTTGCACAGAGACTATAATTGACATTCTACCAATGCTTGCTGAATGTGGTTGAAATCGATTCAGATTTAGATATAGCTTCCATATATATCTTTCGCCCGATATGGATTTAAGTGGCCCTAGAGGCCAGAATTTTTCCTTAAAATTTTGCACAAAGTGTATAATGAATTTTGTTGAAATCGGTTCAAATTTAGCTCCCATATATCTTTCGCCCGATTTACATTCATATGTTATAACAACCGCGATCAAATTTTTGTTTCGATTTACTTGAAATTATATATTTTTGGCTTTAGCTTTATATTTCCCATATGTTTTACTTAATTGTTAATTTTTCGTTAATTTTAAAGTCTAGAGATTTTGTAGAAGTTACAAATGATTCTCCAAATCGGTTCTGATTTAATTATTTGCATATGGGAATGTAAACCTTTATATATCTCCCAACAAATTTGAAGGAGTTGAGATGATATTAAAAAGTTTGTTCTACATAGTGGTGAGGGGTATAATATTGTCGGCCCAGCCCGAGTCTAGACTTTACCAACTTGTTTAACATTTATTTTTTAATAATTTATATTTTTAATTTATATCATTTAGGGCCATTTTCATGTAGCTCCGTTAGGCTTTAACTGCCAGTTAACAGAAAGTAAATTGCAAATATTTTCTCTCCGATTAACTTTAACTGAAAAATTTTCGTCAGTTAAGTTCCTAACTGGCTTATGGAATGTAAAGGCAAGTTGACAGCTTCGTCTATAATACGGTTTAAAAGTTGGTTAGTTAACGGAACACTAACGGAGCTTTATGAAAATGGGGTTAGTCTAAATCTTTAAACAGACTACTTTTCCAATAAAAGAAAAATTCGTAAGTCTAAAATTTATTTTGAAGGAAGGAATTGTGTTTTTTTATGCACACCCAGAAAAAGGTGAACCCACCGTGAAAGAAAATATAGGTTTATATTACAAAATTTTAGCTAAAACATTTTAGTAATTGCAACATGATACAAATCAAAATGGATAAAATTTAGTAACTTATAAACTCGATTTCAGAAATATCTTCAATCACAGAAATGATAGTATCAATTAAAAACTAAATTGACGGTCAGTTAAAAAATTAATTGGTCCAATTAAAAATTTAATTGATACTATTAATTTTGTGATTGTTTTTGTTTCAATTATAAAATTTGTTGAATCAATTCAATTTTTAATTGAATATTTTTACAAACTCAATTAACATTTTAATTGGAAAAATTTTCGTGAAAAATTTTTACTGTGAATGTAGAAGATAATGTTAAGAAGTTTTAAGATACCTTGTCGTCGACAAGTGTTAACACAACCCAAGTTATTCAATTGTGGATGACAGTCTTTAATAGAACTTACATGTTTTCTTTGTTTTCTGAAAAGTTTACAAATTTTCTTCATACAACAAATACATAATTTCCATTTAATCTATAATGGCGTGTTGGTATAATCATTTCGCTCTAAGATGATAAAGAAAAATATTAAAGAATTTAAGCATGACAAACCCACTTAGTTGCGTCGATCATTGAAGTGTTTTCTCTTGAAGTCTTGGTCTTACATAATTACAGCAATTAACAGATCAGCATGTTTTGAAAAAGACAATATATATATTTTCGTAGAAAAGCTCTGAGATTGATAAAAATTACATGGAATTTCACAAAATGTTTATGAAGAGATTTTTTAAACAAATATTTTAAAATTATAGGTGGAACAAGTATATACGGCCGCAAGTTCGGCCAGGCCGAATCTTATGTACCCACCACCATGGATTGCGTAGAAACTTCTACGAAAGACTGTCATCCACAATCGAATTACTTGGGTTGTGGTATCTTAAAACTTCTTATTCCTGCATGGTTGTTGGATACCATATACTAACATCACGTACCAAATTTCAACCGAATGGGAAGAATTTTGCTCTTCCAAGGGGCTCTGGAGGTCCGGAGGTCAAATCTGGTGATCGGTTTATATGGGGGCTATATATAATTATGAACCGATGTGGACCAATTTTTGCATGGGTGTTAGAGACCATATACTAACATCACGTACCAAATTTCAGCCGGATCGGATGAAATTTGCTCCTCTTAGAGCCCTCGCATGCCAAATCGGGGGATCGGCTTATATGGGGGCTATATATAATTATGGACCGATGTAGACCAATTTTTGTATGGTTGTTAGAGACCATATACTAACACCATGTACCGAATTTGAGCCGGATCGGATGAAATTTGCTTCTCTTAGGGGCCTCGCAAGCCAAATCGGGGGATCGGTTTATATGGGGGCTATATATAATTATGGACCGATGTGGACCAATTTTTGCATGGTTGTTAGAGACCATATACTAACACCATATACCAAATTTCAGCCGGATCGGATGAAATTTGCTTCTCTTTGAGGCCTCGCAAGCCAAATTTTGGGGTCCGTTTATATGGGGGCTATACGTAAAAGTGGACCGATATGGCCCATTTGCAATACCATCCGACCTAAATCAATAACAACTACTTGTGCCAAGTTTCAAGTCGATAGCTTGTTTCGTTCGGAAGTTAGCGTGATTTCAACAGACGGACGGACGGACGGACGGACATGCTAAGATCGACTCAGAATTTCACCACGACCCAGAATATATATACTTTATGGGGTCTTAGAGCAATATTTCGATGTGTTACAAACGGAATGACAAAGTTAATATACCCCCCATCCTATGGTGGTGGGTATAAAAATGCGCACAAATTCAACAAAACACATTATTTACAGTAGTTATTTGCATTAAAATGAGAAATAGTGAAATGAAGACTTGATTAAGCCCCATAGTAAACATTTTTTATACTTTTAATCATACACTGAAAAAAACAAATACCATGCTCCGGAACTAAATTTAAGACAAAGAAATTCCCTTTGTGCTAAATTAATTTCTTTAAGAGACAAACTACTCGAATTTACAACAAGCGTTGCAACGAGCATCTAATCGCTTAAAAGAAAAATTTCCAGTTTCAAAAAAGGTTCGTTTTGTATAAAACTTCGTTTTTCAGAAAATACTCTTCTCTCTTCTTTCAGTATTTTAGAAAAACGCACCTTTTTATACCCTCCTCACACACACAAAAAATGTGTTTTGTCTTCAATCACTAAATTATTAATCCAATTAATTTTTAATTGAAATGTCTTCAATCACAGAAATGAAAGTATCAATCACAAAAGTCAATTAAAGAATTAAATGTGTCAATTAAAAAATTAATTGAATACATTTTTATGATGATTGCTGTTTCAATTGGAATTTGTTTAACAAATTTAATTTCCATGAAATAAAATAGACTTCAATTAGCTTTAGTGTCCTGGAGGGATCAGGTTTGAATCGTTGAAAGTCTACCATGTGAATTTTATGCTACACGACAAAAAAAAAACATGTTTGGACATGGTTGCTGTATTTAATGCTTATCTAGAGCATGTACACAAAACAAATTATCACCAAAATATTTCCAAAAAGTTGATTGAAGTTGAAAATTCTTTCAATAAATAAATTAATTGATACAATTTAGTTTTAAATCAAGATAGAAGCTTGGCAAAAATATAAAATATTATTTAAACAAAAAAAGATCGAATAAAAAACAAAATAACTCAAGATAGAAACATTAAGTTAAAGTCAATGATTGAAAATTTTAAAACTTTTAATTAAAAAAATTAATTGATACAATTAACTTTTTAATTAAACTCGACAAAGTCAGCTAACAAAAGTGATAGACAGTTTTTTTTTAATTTTTTAATTAAAATTTTATTTCAATCAATAAATTGTTAATCAAACTAAACACACTAAGTCAATCAATTTAAAAATTAATTGAGTTTTGCAATCAACATCGATTAAAATTTTAATTGAATCAATTAAAATTTAAATTTTCAAATTAAATCAATAATTTTTAATCAAGTATTTTTTATGCCCAATTAAAACTGTGATTGATACTATCATTTTCAAGATTGAAGACATTTCAATTCAAAAATTAATTGAATCAATTAATCTCGCGATTGAGTCTGAAAGAAAATTCTGTGTGTAATTGTCGAGAAAACCTACATGGTTTTTTGTCTTTGTAAAAAGAAATTTCTAGCCGAGAAAAATGTATGCTGGCAATTAGCTTTTAAATGGTTCTCAAGTGCCGCAAACATGTTATATGATTTAAATAATAGAATTTGAAACCAATATATGGTCGGGTAAAATTATGTACCTGATCCTGATATGGAAAAATGTTTTTTTATAGGTTACGTATAGATATATGTAATACCATTACATGGTCATAAAGACCAAGTACATTTTTTAAAGGCCATTTAATTTGTTAACTTTTTTGCAGCGAAAAGAATTTTATATCTATATTTTGCAAGTCTGTCGAATGTTGAGTATTGCTTAGAATGGACGGAGAATACGGAATTATTGTGTTAAATTATTTATTCACAAATGGCACTTGGTTTTATGTGTGTATAAAAGAAAGGAAGTATAATTGGAAAATGTGTTTTTTTACCCACCACCATAGAATGGTGACGGGGGTATAATAAGTTTGTCATTCCGTTTGTAACACATCGAAATATCGATTTCCGTCTATATGAAGTATATATTCTTGATCAGGGACGATATAGCCATGTCCATCTGTCTGTCTGTCCGGCTGTCTGTCTGGCTGTCTGTCTGTTGTATTCACGCTACAGTCTTCAATAATAAAGCAATCGTGCTGAAATTTCGCACAAACTCGTTTTTTGTCTGCAGACAGGTCAAGTTCGAAGATGGGCTATATCCGACCTCCCGATTTGGGGTCTCGGGCTTATAAAAACCTTAGTTTCTATCCAATTTGCCTGAAATTGGAAATCTAAAGGTATTTTATGACCACAAAGAGGTGTGCCAAAAATGGTGAGTATCGGTCCATGTTTTGGTATAGCCCCCCATATAGATCGATCTCCCGATTATATTTCTAGGACTTCTAGAATCGATAGTTTCTATCCAATTCGCCTTAAATTGGAAATCTAGAGGTATTTTAGCACCATAAAGAGGTGTGCCAAAAATGGTGACTATCGGTTGATGTTTAGGTATAGCCCCCATATAGACCGATTTCCCGATTTTTCTTCTTGGGCTCCTAGAATCCGTAGTTATTATCCAATTTGGTTGAAATTTGAAATCTACAGGTATTTTAGAACCATAAAGAGGTGTGCTAAAAATGGTGAGTATCGGTCCAGGTTTTGGTATATCCCCCATATAGACCGATCTCCCGATTTGGGGTCTTGGGCTTAAAAAAACCGTAGTTTTTATCCAATTTGCATGAAGTTGGAAATCTAGAGGTATTTTAGCATCATAAAGAGGTGTGCCAAAAACGGTGACTATCGGTTGATGTTTAGGTATAGCCCCCACATAGACCGGTTTCCCGATTTTACTTCTTGGGCTTCTGGAATCCGTAGTTATTATCGAATTTGGTTGAAATTTGAAATCTTGAGGTATTTTAGGACAATAAAGAGGTGTGCCGAAAATGGTGAGTATCGGTCCATGTTTTGGTATAGCCCCCGTATAGACCGATCTCCAATTATTACTTCTTGGGCGTCTAAAATCTGTAGTTTTTATCCAATTTGCCTGAAATTAGAAATGTAGAGGTATTTTAAACCCCTAAAGAGGTGTGCTGAAAATGATGAGTATCGGACCATGTTTTTATATAGCCCCCATATAGACCGATCTCCAGATTTTATTCTTGGGCTTATAGAAACCGTAGTTTTTATCCAACTTGCCTCAAATTGGAAATCTAGAGGTATTTTAGGACCATAAAAAGTATGCCGAAAATGGTGAGTATAGGTCCATGTTTTGACATAGCCATCAGGTAGACCGATCTCCCGATATTACTTTTTGGGCTTCTAGAAACCGTAATTGTTGTCCGCTTTGCCTGAAATCGTTTTTTCGGTTTTTAGGAATACAAATAGGTGTGCAAGAAATGATTTTAATTTTTAGGCTTCTAGAATCCGTCGTTTTTATCCAATTTGCCTGAAATGAGAAATATACAGGTTTATCTCCCAAATAGACCGATCTCCCGATTTTACTTCTTGGACTTTTAGAAACCATAGTTTTTATCAAATTTTATCTAGAAATTTTAAATCTAGAAGTATTAGGAACATAAAGAGGTGTGCCGAAAATGGTGAATATCGGTCCATGTGCATTGATAGTGAAAATTGCTAAAACTGAATTATAGTTTCCAGATTTTACTTCTTGTAATTATGTTACATGGTCTCCGCAAAAATAGATCCTACGTGACAATCATGTTTCTTCTCTGCGTGTAGAAATTTGCCATGTAAGACTAATGCTTTATTTGCAAAATCTTACAAATAAACAAATAACCCCCATTCCACTACGGGAAGTCAGTTGAAAAGTATCCGACCTGATATAGAGAGTGCTACTAAAAATAAACTATTTTAGCTCTTATATTCATATTCACGTTCATTTTCACCCAGAGAAGGAATTCACCGTCCAAAAATAACAATTTGCTCTTGAAACATGTTTGTGCTGATCATATTCCTTCTCTGAGTGTTGAATCTCTCAACACTCAAAAAAAAGTGAACTCTCTATTTCACTAAAGCCAATTTAACTTTATTTTAGTTCATAGAATTATTATGTTTGGAGAAAGTTTTCTTTACTCTAATAATTTTTTGTGTACGTTAGGTAAATTAACTAAACCCGAGGAAAAAAATATACTCAAATGAAGCATAAAGATTAACTAAATTCGTGTCTTGCACAAAATAGCTCAGAATTTCTTTAAATTTGTAAATTTTAACAAAAATGCGTCCATCATGAACTTCGTATGTCACTAAAGACATTCTTGCAATTTTGAACTCCAAGTTTTTCCTTCAAACTACAAAATTTTCTTTAACAAGTGAAAAAACTTAGTTATGTCTAATAAATATTCTTGAATTTGTCGAAAAATAATTTCTTATTTTTATGGCATCGGCGTGATGCCAACGTTTGTAATACTGTTTATTTGCAAAATCTTACAAATAAACAAATAACCCCCATTCCACTACGGGAAGTCAGTTGAAAAGTATCCGACCTGATATAGAGAGTGCTACTAAAAATAAACTATTTTAGCTCTTATATTCATATTCACGTTCATTTTCACCCAGAGAAGGAATTCACCGTCCAAAAATAACAATTTGCTCTTGAAACATGTTTGTGCTGATCATATTCCTTCTCTGAGTGTTGAATCTCTCAACACTCAAAAAAAAGTGAACTCTCTATTTCACTAAAGCCAATTTAACTTTATTTTAGTTCATAGAATTATTATGTTTGGAGAAAGTTTTCTTTACTCTAATAATTTTTTGTGTACGTTAGGTAAATTAACTAAACCCGAGGAAAAAAATATACTCAAATGAAGCATAAAGATTAACTAAATTCGTGTCTTGCACAAAATAGCTCAGAATTTCTTTAAATTTGTAAATTTTAACAAAAATGCGTCCATCATGAACTTCGTATGTCACTAAAGACATTCTTGCAATTTTGAACTCCAAGTTTTTCCTTCAAACTACAAAATTTTCTTTAACAAGTGAAAAAACTTAGTTATGTCTAATAAATATTCTTGAATTTGTCGAAAAATAATTTCTTATTTTTATGGCATCGGCGTGATGCCAACGTTTGTAATACTGTTTAGTTAAAATTTTCTACAAATATTCAAAATTTTCTAAAATTAACCGAAAGTTGTCTTCCTGGTGGGTTCACTGTTTTTTCAGTGAATGTATAGTATAAATTGGACATCTGTTAGATCAATAGTCTGTAAATTATAGCATTGAAAAATAGTTCAAAATCTGAATATATTTCATCAGTGATCTCTTTTTACAATCTATCTTCTGCCTACTAACGTTTTAATTCTAACAATTAAATCGCCATTAACCATATGCCAATAACGATAAATTATCATAAAATTCCAAAATACTGAATTTGCACTTACCTAATTTAATTATTTACAGTCATCATAACCATTATGGACATCATGATTACCCAATAGCATATAAAAATTTATGGAAGTTTTATTAACTCTGAGGATGATGTTTATTAACCGTAGTGTGTGATGATATCTCGGTATGGCATCTACACGCAAAGAAAAAAAACGTTTGGAAAACGTGTACCGAAAACGTTTTTCTTTTGTTAGAGTTTTTTGAATTGCTTCGAAAATTTTAAACTTTTATCACCAAAAAAATTCGTTTGTTACAAAATTTTTATTTTTTCAATAAAAAAAGTTATTTTTGAAATAACAACACAGTCCATTTCGTTTATATCAAACACTGTTCTTTTCTGACTTTAGGTCTTTAATAAGACACATTTTACAGTTCAAAATTTAATATACTACAATGTAATGTTGAACATTTTTTCGGAATCTTCCGAATATATCTGGAATATATGTAAAAAAAAACAAAAGCAAAAAAAAAAACTTTGGCCGAAGCAGGGATCGAACCCACGACCCTTGGCATGAGAGTCGGACGTAGCTACCACTGCTCCACGGTGCCAAACTAAATGTTTGTTTCTGTTAAACAAACTTTGTTTATTCGGTTCGTGGGCGCCGCAAGCTATGCTATATAAATATAACTTATATGGATATTTATCTATTGATGACCATAACAGGTACATAGCTCAGTGGTTAGTGTGTTGGCTTACAATGTGCATGGTCCGCGGTTCGATTCTCCGTCCAGGCGAAAGGTAAAAAAAATTTTAAAAATTTATAAAATCGTATAATTTCTTCTACATTGTTGGTATTACAGGAAAAGGTGTTAAGAACTAAAACTCCTCGTGGATGTGAGAAAGATGTGAGGGACAATGCAATTAGCAAGAAAATAATGTTTTTTTTTAGCTAGTCTTTATGAAATTGTTTTTACATCCTGGAAAAGAATAAACGTTTATCACAAAAAGTATATACTTTTCTTCCAAATACACTTCCTTACAGCGAAAAGCAAATGAGAAACGAACTTTGCTTGTCTAAAATTTCGTTTGGGAGGAAAGAATTATTTTTTTGCGTGTATTACCCAGCCCACATGTAGTGATCTTAATTTAACATCAAAGCTATTGTGCGAATCCATTGTTCGTTGAATCTGTATTCTTCAGTAGGGCGGCAATTAACACAATAGTTAAGTTTGCAAAAAAAAACACAAAGAAAAGAAATATAAAACTAAGCAAATACCTTGTCATGGGTAGTACCGAACAATTATATGATTTGCAGTGGGCTGTCTGGTCATACTAAAAAGGAGTGAAACTTTAATCACTTCAAATAACATGATGACTTCATTATAATTGAAGTGGTAAGGAAAAGTGCCGCACAATGAAATGAATTGCAATAAATGATGCAGCAAAAATAATTATGGCTTGAAGCAGTCGAACTGCTGTAATGCCCAACAAGTCATTGAAATGTTTGTGTCTTAAGTCTTTCGTTTTGTAGAGTTAAAATTGGAAAGCCATTTTTTTCTTTGTAATCAGCATTTGCCTTCCTAATGTTTTGCATATATTTGTATTAAAACCACCTATAAGGGCTTGTTTCATCCTGGGCAGGTTGTTGTAAGATCTTTTTAATTTTTTTTTTTTGTAGGTTGGGTCTTAATGAAATCGTGAGGCTTCTTGTCTATTAACTACACCCATTTTACGATGAAAAATGCTGTTATATAGATATTTACATTTTTTGTTTATTTGTTGTTTTATTAGATATTGACGAACAATTTTATAATCCTTCACCAGAATTGACAATTTCATAAATATAATTTATTATCGCTACATATTTATACAATGATTGACATATTTGCGATTACTTATAGAAATACTTAGAAATTCCAGCTGCCAATAGATGGAACATGAAAGCAGATGAGTACAAAATAACAGATTGGCTGATAAGTCCCCGGTATAACAAAGAAAAACACATTTTTTTTGTCAAAATTCGTTTTTATTATTCAACATAGTTCCCTTCAAGAGCGATACAACGATTATAACGACCTTCCAATTTTTTGATACCATTTTGGTAGTACTCCTTCGGTTTTGCCTCAAAATAGGCCTCAGTTTCGGCGATCACCTCTTCATTGCAGCCAAATTTTTTTCCTGCGAGCATCCTTTTGAGGTCTGAGAACAAGAAAAAGTCGCTGGGGGCCAGATCTGGAGAATACGGTGGGTGGGGAAGCAATTCGGTGCGTTGTCATGGTGGAACAACACTTTTTTCTTCTTCATATGGGACGGTTTTGCCGCGATTTCGACCTTCAAACGCTCCAATAACGCCATATAATAGTCACTGTTGATGGTTTTTCCCTTCTCAAGATAATCCATAAAAATTATTCCATGCTCATCCCAAAAACTAGAGGCCATTACTTTGCCATCGGACTTTTGAGTCTTTCCACTCTTCGGAGACGGTTCACCGGTCGCTGTCCACTCAGCCGATTGTCGATTGGACTCAGGAGTATAGTGATGGAGCCATGTTTCATCCATTGTCACATATCGACCGAAAAACTAGGGTGTATTACGAGTTAACAGCTGCAAACACCGCTCAGAATCATCAACACGTTGTTGTTTTTGGTCAAATGTGAGCTCGCGCGGCACCTATTTTGCACAGAGCTTCCGCATATCCAAATATTGATGAATGATATGACCAACACGTTCCTTTGATATCTTAAAGGCCTCTGCCTCTACTTCATTTTAAGGTCATTCAAAATCATTTTGTGGATTTTTTTGATGTTTTCGTCGGTAACCACCTCTTTCAGGCGTCCACTGCGTTCACCGTCCTCCGTGCTCATTTCACCACGCTTGAATTTTGCATACCAATCAATTATTGTTGATTGCCCTGGGGCAGAGTCCGGAAACTCATTATCAAGCCAAGTTTTTGCTTCCACCGTATTTTTTCCCTTCAGAAAACAGTATTTTATCAAAACACGAAATTCCTTTTTTTCCATTTTTTCACAATAACAAAAGTTGCTTAACAAAAAACGCTCTATCTCACAAACTAATTGACTTACAGACGTCAAATTTTGACACGAATCATTTGAAGGTTGATACTATATAAAAATAATATGCATTTAATACTAGCGACGCCATCTATGTGTCAGACCGGGGACTTATCAGCCAACCGGTTAAGTACTCAAAAAACTACTTTATAGAATTGTTTTGTCCCATTAAATATAAATATCGAACTAATACCGATTACAAGCTCGTTCGGAGTTGAATATTTAATGAACAAACTTTATAGAAATTTCAGTATTCAATCAATATTAATTAAGGACAATAGAGCGAAAAATCGGATTTAGCATTCGGCCAACGAAACTGCTTACGGTCATCGCCAAAGAATCAACGGCGTGATGAGACCGATTAACGGAATACGATCATTTTTAGTTTGTTTAGTAACATTGGTTTCAAAAAGGTTCAGCCAGTTTCAAGACAAATTTAATTTAACCAAATATATACGGGCGTATGTTCGGCCAGGCCGAATCTTATGTACCCTCTACCATGGATTGCGTAGAAACTTCTACTAAAGATTGTCATCCACAATCGAATTACTTGGGTTGTGGTAATACTTACCGATGGCAAGGTATCTTGTAAGTTAGTCCATACGTGGTGTATATTAGACAAAATAAAAAAGCAGATTAGATACTTAAATAATTCAGTATGGGGGCTGTATAATTAGGCCGATATGGACTAATTTTTGCACGGTTATTAGAAACCATATACGTACACCACATACCAAGTTTCAACCGGATCGGATGAAATTTGCTTCTTCAAGAGGCTCGGTTTATATGATGGTTATACGTAAAAGTGGTGCGATATGGGTCATTCTCAATACCATCCCATCGACCCAGAATTTATATATACATAAATTTTATGGGGTCTTAGAGCAATATTTTGATGTGTTACAAACGGAATGACAAAGTTAATATACTCCCTATCATACACTCAAAAAAAGTGAACTCTCTATTTCACTAAAGCCAATTTAATTTTTTTTTTTTAGTTC
This sequence comes from Haematobia irritans, assembly GCF_050003625.1. Lineage (NCBI taxonomy): Eukaryota > Metazoa > Arthropoda > Insecta > Diptera > Muscidae > Haematobia > Haematobia irritans. The sequence continues at coordinate 79,249,737 of NC_134399.1, read as the reverse complement.
ATGGAATTATTATGTTTAGAGAAAGACATTCTTGCCATTTTGAACTCCAATTTTTTTCTACATACTACAAAATTTTCTTTAACAAGTAAAAAACAAAATTATTTATTTGTCGAAAAATATTTACTTATTTTTGTAATATCGGCGTGATGCCAGCGTTGTAATACTATTTATTTAGGTAAAATTTTCTGAAAACTTCCAAAACCAAAAGTTTTCTTCCTGGTGGGTTCACTGTTTTTTCATTGTATGGTAAAGGGTATAACAATATTAATTTCCTGTTGTATAGCTAAGGCGTAGCTACGTTTTCTTAAATAAATTGATAAATCTTAATTTTGAAGTTGTAGGTTTTTAGTAAAGAAAATTCCTGTTTTGACATTATGCTGCCAAACTATTGAGTAAGTGGTGACTAATTGGCGCAGAGGCTATAAATTTAACATGGGCTTGTGATAGGACGATTGACCACCAAATCAAGAGATATTGCACTGAATTCAATTCTTAAGGTGTGATGCGAATTCAGTGTTTTAAATGCAAATTAAACAAGTAAGGAAAGTCTAAAGTCGGGCGGGGCCGACTATATTATACCCTGCACCACTTTGTAGATCTAAATTTTCGATACCATATCACATCCGTCAAATGTGTTGGGGCTATATATAAAGGTTTGTCCCAAATACATACATTTAAATATCACTCGATCTGGACCGAATTAGATAGACTTCTACAAAATCTATAGACTCAAAATTTAAGTCGGCTAATGCACTAGGGTGGAACACAATGTTAGTAAAAAAATATGGGAAACATTTAAATCTGAAGCAATTTTAAGGAAACTTTGCAAAAGTTTATTTATGATTTATCACTCGATATATATGTATTAGAAGTTTAGGAAAATTAGAGTCATTTTTACAACTTTTCGACTAAGCAGTGGCGATTTTACAAGGAAATTGTTGGTATTTTGACCATTTTTGTCGAAAAACATATATATGGGAGCTATATCTAAATCTGAACCGATTTCAACCAAATTTGGCACGCATAGCAACAATGCTAATTCTACCCTCTGTGCAAAAGTTCAACTAAATCGGAGTTAAAAATTGGCCTCTGTGGTCATATGAGTGTAAATCGGGCGAAGGATATATATGGGAGATATATCTAAATCTGAACCGATTTCAACCAAATTTGGCACGCATAGCTACAATGCTAATTCTACTCCCTGTGCAAAATTTCAACTAAATCGGAGCAAAAAATTGGCCTCTGTGGTCATATGAGTGTAAATCGGGCTAAAGCTATATATGGGAGATATATCCAAATCTGAACCGATTTCAACCAAATTTGGAACGTATAGTAACAATGCTAATTATACTCCCTGTGCAAAATTTCAACTAAATCGGAGTTAAAAATTGGCCTCTGTGGTCATATGAGTGTAAATGTAAAGCTATATATGGGAGCTATATCTAAATCTGAACCGATTTGGCTGATATTTTGCAAGTTTTTCGAGACCCATAAAATATTCGGATGTACGGAATTTGAGGAAGATCGGTTGATATACACGCCAATTATGACCAGATCGGTGGAAAATATATATGGCAGCTATATCTAAATCTGAACCGATTTTTTCCAAAATCAATAGGGATCGTCTTTGAGCCGAAACAGGACCCTATACCCTATCGGACTAAAACTGCGAGCTGTACTTTGCACACAAAAATACATCAACAGACAGACAGACGGACAGACAGACAGACAGACAGACAGACAGACAGACGGACATAGCTAAATCGACTCAGAATTTAATTCTAAGACGATCGGTATACTAAACGATGGGTCTCAGACCTTTCCTTCTTGGCGTTACATACAAATGCACAAACTTATTATACCCTGTACCACAGTAGTGGTGAAGGGTATAAAAATTCTGAAATATTTTATCAAATATATTTTTTAATGATTTTTAATACATTCCAACTCTTGAAGGATGTAGCCCTTAGTTGTATTTAAAATACCATTGACCAAGATTGTTATACAAAGTAAAAAAAATAATAATATGAATTGCTTAGAGCCGAAGACCTCAAACATAATCAATTACACGCAAAAGGAATTCTCAAAAACAAAATTTTAAACCAACGAAGTTTTTTATACCCTCCAAAATAGACGGTATGCTAAATTTAATCCAATCCTTTTGCAATTTGGTTCATGATCACGGTTGCCACTCAAGCCTAAAATAAAATACCAAAAAATAAAGAAAATGTAACCAAAAAAACTATCAAATAAAAAAATCGCATTTTACAATTTTTTGATCAAATTATTGTGGTTATTATAAAATCGAGTGCTTCTTCGAAAGAAATTTTTAAATATTTTTCGCTTGCATCAATAAAGGAAAGTTATTATTCCTACAAAATAAAGACTTATCCAATGGACTTTGATAGTATGACCTAAACCGAAAATTAAAATCTTTAATGGAAAATTTTGTCAAAATTTTATTTCTATAGAAAATTTTGTTAAAATGTTATTTGTATAGAAAATTTTGTTAAAATTTCATTTCTATAGAAAATTTTGTCAAAACTTTATTTCTATAGAAAATTTTGCCAAAATTTTATTTCTATACAAAATGTTGTCAAAATTTTATTTCAATAGAAAATGTTGTAAAAACTTTATTTCTATCAAAAATTTTGTCAAAAAAAAAATTTTTTTTCTATAGAAAATTTTGTTAAAATTTTATGTCTGTAGAAAATTTTGTCAAACTGAATTATATAGGTATTTAATCGGTTTTTTTATACCCTCCACCATAGGATATACCACAATCCTAACTTTGTCATTCCGTTTGTAACACATCGAAATATTGCTCTAAGACCCTATGAAGTATATATATATATTCTTTGGTCGTGGTGAAATTCTGAGTCGATCTGAGCATGTCCGTCCCTCCGTCCGTCTGTTGAAATCACGCTAACTTCCGAACGAAACAAGCTATCGACTTGAAACTTGGCACAAGTAGTTGTTATTGATGTAGGTCGGATGGTATTGTAATGGCCCATTTGCAATACCATCGTTCCACATTTACGTATAGCTCCCCATATAAACGGACCCCCAAATTTGGCTTGCAGACCCTCTAAGAGAAGCAAATTTCATCCGATCCGGCTGAAATTTGGTAAATGGTGTTAGTATATGATCTCTGATGACCATGCATAAATTGGTCCACATCGGTGCATAATTATGTATAGCCCCCATATAAACCGATCACCAGATTTGACCTCCGGAGCCTCTAAGAGAAGCAAATTTCATCCGATCCTGCTGAAATTTGGTACATGGTGTTAGTATATGGTATTGAACAACCATGCAAAAATTGGTCCACATCGGTCCAGAATTATATATAGCCCCCATATAAACCGATCCCCAGATTTGGCTTGCGGAGAGAAGAACATTTTATCCGATCCGGCTGAATTTGGTACATGGTGTAAGTATATGATCTCTAATGACCATGCACAAATTGGTCCACATCGGCCTTTTGATGCCTTTTGATATATGATATTTAACAACCATGCCAAAAGTGGTCCATATCAGTCCCGATCCCGAGATTTGGTTTTGGAGCCTCTTGGAGGAGCAAATTTCAACCGAGTCAGTTGAAATTTGGTACATTGTGCTAGTACATGGCCGTTAACAACCATGCCTAACTAGGTCCATATCCATATCAAGTTCATAATTGTATATGGCCCCCATATAAGCGACCCCATATTTCAATTCTGGCTCCCTACGTACCGTGCAAAAGTCCATATCGATTCGTAATTATTTGTAGACTTACCTACACAGAAAAAAATTTCACGAAAATTTTTCCAATTAAAATTTTAATTGGGTTTTAAAAAATATTCAATTAAAAATTTAATTGAATCAACAAATTTTTTAATTGAAATAAAAATCTATCACACAAATTAATAGTATCAATAATTTTTTAATTGACTGTCAATTAATTTTTTAATTGATACTATCATTTCTATGATTGAAGACATTTCAATTAAAAAATTAATTGGATCAATTAATTTCGTGATTGAATCAGAAAAATATTTTTTGTGTGTACTCATACCTTTTTTGTCTAATATATACCACGTATGGACTAACTCACAATTTAGAAAACGATTTATGATACCACAACCCAAGTAATTCGTTTGTGGATGACAGTCTTGCGTAGAAGTTTCTACGCTATCCATGGTGGAGGGTACATAAGATTCGGCCTGGCCGAACTTACGGCCATATATACTTGTTAAATTTAATATATACCACGTATAGACTTACTTACAATTTATTTATTTTTTAGGAGGATTTAAGATACCTTGCCATCGGCAAGCGTTACCGCAAACCAAGTAATTCGATTGTGGATGGCAGTGTTTAGAAGAAGTTTCTACGCAATCCATGGTGGAGGGTACATTAGCTTCGGCCTGGCCGAACTTACGGCCGTATATACTTGTTTTCTTTTACAGCAAATAAAAAATATTAAAGACATTCGTTCAATCGTTCATCGTCAATTCGAATATATTTGATCCTTAAGAAAATACTTTAAATTAAAAGGGAATTTCGTTTGTCTAAAATTTAGTTCATGAGGAAATAATTTTTTCTTTGGTTGGGACTACACCCAATTTCTGTTTTTATTTTTCTCGTTGGGTAAATGTCGATTTTCATTTTGGTATATTATCCCATATAAGAAAATTAATAATCCATTATTCCTCAATTATGAGAACTTAATATTGGGACAGAAATAACTGATTTAGCACTCTACACCCCTTTACTGATTATTGGCTATTAGTTTGAATTGAATCCATTGACATGATTTTCACATTAACTTAATTAAGTATAACTAAATTATTGACAAGAATATGTATTTTTCTGTAATTAAAACCATTTGTTAACCGAACCTCTAATTTAAACATTAATTAATGCCGTTCTTATTTCCTTCTTCCAGTTGCATAATTTTAACATTATTCTTTTGTAATTAAAACCCAAACTCCATTGAAAAAAGGTGCAAAGCTAAAGCTTACTAATAATATTGAACACCAAAGAAAGACACACCTTTAAATTAAGAAGAAAAAAATCTGAAAAAAAGTAGTTACCAAATAAAAATCAATATCTTACCAATTAAACATTCAATGGTTACTAGATCTGCAAGCATTGAGCCAAAAGAAAAAAAAAACAGCCAGAATTCTGCAGCGGCTTTAAACCGCTGTTGGTCGGTCGATCGGTCACTGCACAATATTATGACATAATTATATCTGACGTTTGCTGTGCCACAGACTTACCACCACTCAATGGTCAATGGCCTATGCATGCAGTCCACTAACGGTCCTATATGGCCCACACAGATAACTTCTGTCTAGAATTGCCATATTCAGTTAGAATTTGCATAAAAACTTTTAACGGTATTTAGCGTAAATAAAAATCGATTCTTGGCAATAAAGTGAATGTACATTCATAAGTCTATATAAGTGTCTCTAGGCCAGGTTGGGATCCATAAATAAATACAATACATATAGACGTTGTATTACTATGACACCAGTATTAGTGAGTTTTTGGTGAATTCAAAATCATTGTTGGATAATAATCGTGTATAGACCATTTGACATTTTAGTGGGATTGGGTTGGCCATAATTTATTGAATGATCTTGAAAAATGTTCTAAAATAATTCATACGAAATGATAAGATATGACTTTGAATTTTTCCATACATATTTTTTCGTCTATATGGAATAATCCATTATAAATATACCGAAGTGTAATTTCATGTTTGCTTGTTACATAAGCCCAAACGCTATGAAACTGAATAACCGTAGCGCCTGTACAAAAGGATCATAGAATATTTCAAGGTTTCAAACATCAAAATATGAAAAAACTGCTCAATCAACAAAAAGCCAGCGGAAGCCATACTAGCCTTCCAAAACTACGGTTATGCGTCTAATATCATGTACCCTGCAATATGGATTTGAATATTTAACGTATTAAAAAACCACACGCAAAAAAATCAATTTCTATTCTGGCAAACAAAATTTGAAAACTACGAAGTTCTTTTTCATTGGGAAAATTGGCAACGGGTACCATAAACAAAAATGTATTTACTAGAGCTCGACCGAAGCGTATTTTTGGCCGAAGCCGATGTTCGGCAAGAATGCAATAATCGGTGGAAACCGAATATTTTCCTAAAATTTGTAATTAAATAAGTTCGGAGTATGTTACTTAGAATGATCAAAACCTGGATTTTTTGAAAGTCGGGTTTTCTCCGTTTTGAAGAACCGGACTTTTTTCCAAACCCGGTGGACGTAATTTTGAAAGGATAATTTAATGTCACAAAGAAAAACAACAAAAACTGTTTCTATATACTAAAAGTTAGATACAATTTTTTTAATTCAAATATATATTTCACCTGTTGGGAAATGTTTGCAGCTTGCAGTGCAGTTTATTAACATACCCGGATATATTTGTCTAAATTTGCCATTAAATTTCAATTTCACAATAAAAATTTAAAAGCCAAAAGCCGGTTTTTGAGGCCATGAAACACCGGTTCTACCGGTCCACCGAAAACGGCATTTTCACGAAAACAGACTGTCGGTGTAAGAAGATAAACCGATTTTTATCCACCGATATAGCCCGCATATAGACCGAACAGATTTGCCGGAAATATGAACGTATTTTGGGTGTTTCGATGATTGACGTTTTGGTAAAACCATCCACCAATCTCTCAACTTGACTTCCTCGACTTCAAGACAACGCAATTTTTCTCTAATGGGGGTAAAATTCTATAGAACTTCAATTTTAAATCATATGAAAGCATCATTTCATTGGATTTTCTTGCTCGCTTACACCCTCAAAAACAAAAAATCGCTTCTGTAACATATATTCCCAAATACATTCTACTTCAATTATATATATTTTCAAGATTTGTCAAAAAAAATATTGTTTGTTTTGCTCAAATATATTGCGTTTCTCCTTAGGCATATATATTTTTAAGACGCAATTGGTTACATCCATTTTATTACTAGCAGCAAAATGCCATAAACATACTTGTGTTGGAGTGCAAATAAAAAACTATGTTTATAATTTATTTGAATGTTATACTCCAAATTTTTATTTATAAACAAAATATGAATGTCAAAAAGTAATCAAGAACATCTACGTTTTACATATTCCTTAAAGTTTGACCTTAGCCTCACTGTGTTGTGTTGATGTCTTTCGTTATCTCTCTCATTCGCCGTCTTTAGTTTTTTTTTTTTTCTTTCTAAACACATGTATGTTTATAGGAAATTTCTAAATTAATGTATGTTTGCATCCACACAAATAATATTTACGTCACAGACATAATATGTTTTAACATATATGTCCAAAAATGCTAAAAATTGATTTTTGCACCGAAACATATAAAAACAGTCTTTTTCGTCCGTGTAGACAAGTACTTTAAGATTCCTTTCAAACTCAAACAAACCAGAACCGATCTACTTGTGAGGGTATCTGTCATCGAACCCACCTGAAATTCTATATATTTTCAGTTCGACCGGGCCGAATTTAATGCTGTATATACTTATTAAAACAAGTATCTAAATTAAAATTTAACAAGTACATACGGCCGTAAGTTCGGCCAGGACGAATTTTATGTACCCTCCACCATAGATTGCGTAGAAACTTCTACTAAAGACTGTCATCCACAATCGAATTACTTGGGTTGCGGTAACACTTGCCGATGACAAGGTATCTTAAAACTTCTTAACATCGTCTTCTAAATTGTAAGTTAGTCCATGCGAGGTATATATTAAACAAAACAAGTATATACAGCAGTAAGTTCGGCCGGGCCGAATCTTAAATACCCACCACCATGAATCAAATATTAGGGTTTCCTTTGAAATTTCAGGGGGGATTGATGGCAGATATTCTCCCAAGCAGAGCAGATCAACTAGTACACTTTCCCAAGATAAATTTAAAGATTTTATCTATGAAGACTATGTTATATCAGATTCTGGATTTATAAGAACCATTTTTGTTTGAGTTTTAGAGGAATCATTAACATCTCTTGTAAGTGTGCAAGAAAATTATGAAATAGCGTCTTGATTTGAAATCTTAAATCTGTAGATTTTTACCCGAGAAATAAAATCTGGAAATTTTACATTGAGTTTCGAGCAATTTTCATGATCGCCTTCTATACTCTCAAGAAGTGAAATCGGTCTATATGGAGGCATTACCAAATGGACCGATAAAAACTTAATCGGTAAAATCGGGAGATCGGTCAATATGGGGGCTATGTCAAAACATGGACCGATACTCACCAGTTTTGGCACACCTCTTTATGTTGCTAAAATACCTTTAAATTTCCAATTTCAGGCAAATTGGATGAAAACTACGGTTTCTATAAGCCCAAGAAGTAAAATCGGGAGATCGGTCTATATGGGGGCTATTCCAAAACATGGACCGATACTCACCATTTTTGGCACACCTCTTTATGGTCCTAAAATACCTTTAGATTTCGAATTTCAGGCAAATTGGATCCGTCCGCCATATTTCAATCCTGGCTATCTAGACTTACCTATATATACCTTTTTTGTCTAATATATACCACGTATGGACTAACTTACAATTTAGAAGACGATTTTAAGAAGTTTTAAGATACCTTGCCATCGGTATGTATTACCACAACCCAAGTAATTCGATTGTGGATGACAGTCTTTCGTAAAAGTTTCTACGCAATCCATGGTGGAGGGTACATAAGATTCGGCCTGGCCGAACTTACGGCCGTATATACTTGTTCTGTTTTTAAATTGTTTATTTATATAGCGCACAATGACTCATATGTAAATAGAAAACTACGCTTGAGTACTTATTTTAATGTGGTCAACGTGTTGATTGTGTTAAATAGATATTTATATTAATTTGTAAAATCCGTTCCAACCCCATTAACATTGACATGGCCCACAACGTAGAATCGAAGTTGTTGTTCGAAAAATCAGGAAAACATCGTAAAAAGATTTAAGATATTGCAAACTACATAAAAGGTTAACAACTTTATTTTAACTCTACATAACTATATTTATTTTACAATAGCTACTATACTTTATTGCAATTTTGTAATGTAAAGTTTATAAAAAACCAAATATTTCTAAAGACTACTTTCTCTCGATATAACAAAACACACCTGGGGCATTGGGAATCAAGATCATAACAAACCAAACACTCTTTATTCAATAGATTTCCACTTTAAAGTTTATTGGTTTATGGATATGGCACTTCACAAAGGAAAAAATGGTTCTTATTGTTTAACTTCCATATCAATATTGTCTTCCGTTATTTGAAAAGAAACTTAAAATCCCACTTATCGTCGTTTATTTTGCAGAAAAGATATATGAAAGTGTTTTATTTATTTTGCATGACTGTTAACAATTTGTCATAAATAGTTACCTTATTAAGTGCTCAAAAACTTTATATAAATTTAAAGATGTTCAAAGTAGTTCAAGAAGGTGTTGGAATAAATAGGCGTTCATGTTCAATTTCTTTTTAAAGAGAATGCGTCAATTGAAGAGACATGAGCTTTAATAGAGCTCCAAAAAAATTGTCTAAATGCGCTAAATCACACGATCTTGGTGGCCAATTCACCGGACCTGAACTTGAAATATAATGTTCACCGAACCCATCTCTCAATAACTTCATTTTGGCGTGCTGGCAACGTCTTGTTGAAATCATATGACATACATTTTGTTGAAACCAAGTCCTTGCATTTTAGGCAAAAACAAGTGTATACGGCCGTAAGTTCGGCCAGGCCGAAGCTTATGTACCCTCCATCATGGATTGCGTAGAAACTTCTTCTAAACACTGCCATCCACAATCGAATTACTTAAGTTGCGGTAACGCTTGCCGATGGCAAGGTATCTTAAAACCTCCTAACACCATCTTCTAAATTGTATGTAAGTCCATACGTGGTATATATTAAATCAAAAAAGATCGATCCAATACGTATATAATTCAGTTTGACAAAGTAGACATAAAATTTTGACAAAATTTTCTACAGAAATAAAATTTTAACAAAATTTTCTATAGAAATAAAATTTTCACAAAATTTTCTATAGAAATAAAAATTTTGACAAAATATTCTATAGAAAGAAAATTTTGACAAAAATTTCTACAGAAATAAAATTTTAACAAAATTTTCTATAGAAATAAACTTTTGACAAAATTTTCTATAGAAATAAAATCTTGGTAGATTATTTGTGGCTCGAGTGGCAACCATGATTATGAACCGAATAAAATTTGAACAAAATTTTCTATAGAAATAAAATTTTGACAAAATTTTCTATAGAAATAAAATTTTGAAAATGATGAAAATTTTATTATGAACCGAATAAAATTTTAACAAAATTTTCTCTAGAAATAAAATTTTGACAAAATTTTCTATAGAAATAAAATTTTGACAAAATTTTCTATAGAAATAAAATTTTGACAAAATTTTCTCTAGAAATTTTCTATAGAAATAAAATTTTGACAAAATTTTCTATAGAAATAAAATTTTGGTACATTATTTTTGGCTCTAGTGGCAACCATGATTATGAACCGATATGGGCCAATTTTTGTGTGATTGGACCAATTTTGGTATGGTTGTTACCGACCATATACTAACACCACGTTCCTAATTTGAACCGGATCGGATGAATTTTGCTCCTCCAAGAGGCTCCGGAGGTCAAATCTGGAGAACGTTTTATATGGGGGCTATATATAATTATGGACCGATATGGACCAATTCTGGCACGGTTGTTAAAGATCATATACTAACACCATGTTCCAAATTACAACCGGCTTGGATGAAATTTGCTTCTCTTGGAGACTTCGCAAGCCAAATCTGGGGATCGGTTTATATGGGGGCTATATATAATTATAAACCGATGTGGACTAATTTTTGCATGGTTGTTAGAGACCATATACCAACATCATGTACCAAATTTCAGCCGGATCGGATAAAATTTGCTTCTCTTTGAGGCTCCGCAAGCCAAATCTGGGGATCGTTTTATATGGGGGTTATATATAATTATGGACCGATGTGGACCAATTTTTGCATGATTGTTAGAGACCATATATCAACACCATGTACCAAATTTCAGCCGGATCGGATGAAATATGCTTCTCTTGGAGACTTCGCAAGCCAAATCTGGGGATCGGTTTATATGGGGGCTATATATAATTATGAACCGATGTGGACCAATTTTTGCATGGTTGTTAGAGACCATATACCAACATCATGTACCAAATTTCAGCCGGATCGGATGAAATTTGCTTCTCTTTGAGGCTCCGCAAGCCAAATCTGGGGATCGTTTTATATGGGGGTTATATATAATTATGGACCGATGTGGACCAATTTTTGCATGATTTTTAGAGACCATATACCAACACCATGTACCAAATTTCAGCCGGATCGGATGAAATATGCTTCTCTTAGAGGCTCCGGAAGCCAAATCTGGGGATCGGTTTATATGGGGGCTATACATAATTATGGACCGATGTGGACCAATTTTTGCATGGTTGTTAGAGACCATATACCAACACCATGTACTAAATTTCAGCCGGATCGAATGAAATTTGCTTCTCTGTTAGGCTCCGCAAGCCAAATCTGGGGATTGGTTTAAATGGGGGCTATATATAATTATGGACCGATGTGGACCAATTTTTGCATGGTTGTTAGAGACCATATAGCAACGGCATGTACCAAATTTCAGCCGGATCGGATGAAATTTGCTTCTGTTTTAGGCTCCGCAAGCCAAATCTGGGGATCGGTTTATATGGGGGCTATATATAATTATGGACCGATGTGGACCAGTTTTCGCATGATTGTTAGAGACCGTATACCAACACCATGTACCAAATTTCAGCCGGGTCGGATGAAATATGCTTCTGTTAGAGGCTCCACAAGCCAAATCTGAGGGTCCCTTTATATGGGGGCTATACGTAAATGTGGACCGACATGGCCCATTTGCAATACCATCCGACCTACATCGATAACAACTACTTGTGCCAAGTTTCAAGTCGATAGCTTGTTTCGTTCGGAAGTTAGCGTGATTTCAACAGACGGACGGACGGACATGCTTAGATCGACTCAGAATTTCACCACGACCCAGAATATATATACTTTATGGGGTCCTAGAGCAATATTTCGATGTGTTACAAACGGAATGACAAAGTTAATATACCCCCATCCTATGATGGAGGGTATAAAAAGTGGGATATCAGCTCACAGTAGCGCTCTCCATTCACAGTTACGTTACGATTCGCATCATCTTTGAAGAAGTACAGTCCAATGATGCCACCAGACCATAAACCGCACCAAATTGTAACTTTTTCTGGTAGCATTTCCAATGCCTCGGGCTGATCGTCACACCAAAATCTACAATTCAATTCAATAAATATATAAGACCGATTTTACTTTCGGACCCTGTTGGAGGAGCAAACTTCTTCCGATCCGGTTGAAATTTGGCCTTCTAATAACCATGCGAACCGGATTAACCCCAGCTCTTTTTAAAATACTCACAAAGTCGACTTATTTTGAAGACTCAAAATGTCGACTTTTCAAAATTTTTAAAACTCATATACTCGCTTTTTCCGAGTTTTTAAAAAAAGACGGAAACTCGAAGCGTTGACGTTTTGAATCTGACTATGGTAGTCTAAAATTTTATTGAAATAAAACTGGCTGCTAAACTAATCTACTTTTTTATACCCTGTGCCACACTGTGAGACGAAATAGACACATGGTGTATTTGGCAATAATGACCAGAGTCGATCTAGTCATGTCCGCCGGTTTGTGAACACATTTTTGTGATCAAAATCTAGATCGCAGCTTTAGCTATAGCTCCCATATATATGGATCGCCCGATATGCACTTATATGGCCCCAGAAGTCACAGTTTTACTTCGATGTACTGTCGATTTTGCATGGAGTTGAATTAACATTCTTACTATGCCTGTCGAATTTGGTTGAAATCGTTTCAGATTTAGATATAGCTTCCGATTTGGGTAAAAATTGCCCAAATACACAAATTTTCCTTGTAAAATCGCCACTACTAAGTCGAAAACTTATAAAAATTACTCCAAATTTTCTATAACTCTAAAGCATATTATCCACCGATAAATCATCAATGCAGTTTTGCGAAGTTACCTAAAATTTGTTTTAGATTTAAATATTTCACAAGTTTTTACTAACATTGTGTTCTACCACAGGACGTTAATCAAATTAAATTTAAGTCTACAGATTTTGTAGAATTCTTACAAATTTTGTCCAAATCGGGTCAGATTTAAATACAGTGAAACCTCTCATACTTGGACACTCTGAAAACGGGACACCTCCCAATGTGGACAGTTGTCTGGGGACGTTTACTATATTAACACATTAAAATTAACCTCTCATAACTGTACACCTCCCAAACGTAGACACAATTTAGGCGACCGTGGGTGTCCATCTCTCAGAGGCTTCACTGTATATGTATATGGGAACATAAATCTTATATGTTATATCAAAACTTGGACCGATATAGTCTATCTTCGAACTTGACCTGCCTGCAAACAAAAAACTAATCTGTGCCAAATTTCAGGACGATAGCGCCATTATCGAAGGCTGTAGCGTGATTACAACAGACAGACGGACATGCTTATATCGTCTTAGAATTTCTCCCTGTTCAAGAATATGTATACTTTATATAGTCGGAAATCGATATTTCGATGTGTTACACACGGAATGACAAACTTATTATACCCCCATCACCATTCTATGGTGGTGGGCATAAAAAGCCAAAAATTAGAATTTTTCCTAATTTTTAAACGGCTAAAAAATGAAAAGGGTTGTCTTTTTAAAACTGTCGAAACTCAAAAAGTATACTTTTCTAAATTTTAAAAAGTCAAAAACTAGAAAAGTTTAAACTATCCTACCTTTTAATTATATTCCTCAATCATCAATTAAACGCCATAATCTAACGCTGACTTCTTATAAAGAAAGAACTTTCAAATATAAACTTCAATTATGAGCGGTTTTTAGCTGGATAGTTTTAATATATAACCCTCAACACAGTTATTTTATTTTAATTGGTTAGAAATTTGTATACTTCTTAGTAAGTTTTTCTTAGTATGATTTCATACCCTGTCAGATTATTGTATTTATTATCTCAAACACAATAACATAGAGTTTTCTGTACAATATAATTAACTACAAGAGTATTGGTTGATACATATTTGCGATGTATTTGTACTATCTTGACCAAGAATATTGTATTCCACCATAAATTTATCTTGATTTTGTAATATGCTCTGATTGAACCCATTTAAGAAAATGTATACAATTCATTTAATGCCGATGCATATCGCGAATCACGAATGAATTACAAAATCATCAAGTTTCTTGTTTGACACGATAATCACTTTCATGTTCATCTACCTACTCTCCCCCTATGCAAGTTTGTGTCTTAAGTCTTTTGTATGCTTCTATATGGTGGTTTATCTTAGTATGCTACTGCAAACACATTTACTAATTACTCTTTTCACTTTTCAACAACCAGTCGATTGCAATTAATTCTCAAAAACAATTCTATCATGCCACAAGCATTAATCCATCTATTCTGGAGTATGGAATATATTCATTAGAGTGAACAAAATGAATAAATGTCAAAACATATAAATACCATAAATCAAACCCACTTGAATTAGTTCAAAATGATTATTAATAATTTACTCTCCATCTAAATTTTTTATATATTTCACTGGCATTTTGTCTAGTGTTCCCCTGTTCCAATAACACATTTCAAAAATTCTGATTAACATTAACACTGTTTAATGGAGTGTGAAAGAAAAAAAATTGTGGCTAATATTTTACGTGAGAAATCCTAACCACAAAAAATCTATTTTCCAGAATAGACAAAAATTGACTAAAGCAGCTGTAGATGTATGTCAAAATGATGCCAGAAGATATTGTTTACAGAGCCATTCCATAAAATAATCTATGAGTGAAATCACAAAAATAGCTTAACATATTTTTATTCAATTCACGGCCATTTTCATGTATCTCCATTAAGCTTTAACTGCCAGTTAACAGAAAGTAAATGGCAAATATCTTCTTTCCGGTTAACTTTAACTGAAATTTTTCGTAAGTTAAGTTCCTAACTGGCCTATGGAATATAAAGGCGGGATGACAGCTTCGTCTATAATACGGTTTAAAAGTTGATTAGTTAACGGAACACTAACGGAGCTTTATGAAAATGGGGGTCAATAGGGGAACAAATCTTGTGTACCCTCTAGCATGGATTGCGTCACTTTGTATCCTTATAACGCTTTATATGAGGGTTATATACACAGAAAAAAATTTTCGTAGTTAAACTAACGGTAAATTTAACTTATTATACCCTAAACCACATAGTGGTCAGGGTATAATAAGTTTGATCGGCCAAAAAATGTGCCTACCAGAAATATTGATTTTAGACCCCATAAAATATATACCGATCGACTCAGAATCACCTCCTGAGTCGATCTAGCGCTTGGTGTCCGTCCGTCCGTCCGTCTGTCCATGTATTTGTTGTTCACAGGATTCCGGTCGCAATTATTAACCGATTTTGATGAAATTTGGTACAGGGAGTTTTTTGGGCACAAGGACGAACGCTATTGAATTTTGTAGAGATTTAACAAAAAAGATTACTAATTTGGGTAGAATTCTACCAACTGTGGCAACCGTGGTGGTAATACAAATTTATATTCTATGTTATATACGTTGCATATTCATGTTTTAAGATAATAAAGTACTTAGAAAATTGAAATTGGAAAATTGTTTGGGAATGTATGGGAAAGTAGGGAACTTTTTTGTCCTTGTACGGTAAACCGAACATTTTCCGTGGCAACATTGACTATGAGCTATAGTCAGATTGACACAAAGCACCCATAGACATGTACCTTTTAATTTTCTTAAATATGCAACTGCGGTTTATCTCCCAGACCTATATGTTACCCAAAAATGCTTATGATTACTAATTCTGTAATGGTGGTTTAGGGTATGATATAGTCGGCCCCGCCCGACTTTCTACTTTACTTACTTGTCTTTATTTATTATTTTTATCGAAATTTTCCACAGCTTCATGAAATTTTACCTTTTTTTAAGTATATCTCAAAAGTTTTATGAACTAAACGTGAGTATAAAGTTCAATGACCGTACACATTAGTTCAATATGAACTAAAACAAATGAAAATTTTCGTACGATTCCCAAAAATAGTAAGAATGGTTAAATGGTCATGCTTTGGCGCCACTAATTTTCTTCTTTACTTTTAGTTAATTTTTTCTTCTATGAGATGATGTAATTTCGTGAACTGAAGTTAAAAATTAAAACAGGACATTAAAATTTCCTGGTTTTAACAACGTTTTGTGGAAACCTCAAAATGTGGAGTAAAATTTAGTTCAATTTTCGTGCGAAGTAGTTCATTCTTCCTATAAAACAGTTCACTTCTTTTCGGTGTACAATTATGAACGGATATGAAATTTGCTTCTCCAAGAGGCTCCAAAATCAAAAATCGGTTTATATGAAAGCTATACGTAAAACTGGTCCAATATGGCCCATTTGCAATTCCATCCGACCTACATCAATAACAACTACTTATGCCAAGTTTCAAGTAGTTACAAACGGAATGACAAAGTTAATATACCCCCAAATATGTAATGCAGTAAGTTCGCCAAGGACGAACCATAAATACCCACCACCAAATATAATAAATTCCTAATAAACTTCGTTGTAGCGGATATTTTTTTATACCCTCCACCACAGGATGGGGGTATATTAACTTTGTCATTCCGTTTGTAACACATCGAAATATTGCTCTAAGACCCCAAAAAGTATATATATTCTGGGTCGTGGTGAAATTCTGAGTCGATCTAAGCATGTCCGTCCGTCCGTCCGTTGAAATAACGCTAACTTCCGAACGAAACAAGCTATCGACTTGAAACTTGGCACAAGAAGTTGTTATTGATGTAGGTCAAATGGTATTGCAAATAGGCCGTATCGGTCCACTTTTACGTATAGCCCCGATCTTGCTGAAATATGGTACGTAGTGTTGGTATATGGTCCCTAACAACCATGCAAAAATTGGTCCACATCGGTCCATAATTATATGTTATATAGCCCCCATATAAACCGATCCCCAGATTTGGCTTGCGAAGCCTCAAAGAGAAGCAAATTTCATCCGATCCGGCTGAAATTTGGAACATGGTGTTGGTATATGGTCTCTAAAAACCATGCTAAAGTTGGTCCATATCGGCCCATAATTATATATAGCCCCCATATAAACCGTTCTCCAGATTTGACCTCCAGAGCCTCTTGGAGGAGCAAAATTCATCCGATCCGGTTCAAATGAGGAACGTGGTGTTAGTATATGTTTTCTAACATACATGCAAAAATTGGTCCACATCGGTTCACAATTATATATAGCCCCCATATAAACCGATCCCTAGATTTGGCTTGCGGAGCCTCTAAGAGAAGCAAATTTCATCCGATCCGGTTGGAATTTGGAACATGGTGTTAGTACATGGTCTCTAACAACTATCTATCTAAACTTTATTTCTATAGAAAACTTTGTCAAATTTTATTTCTATAGAAAATTTTGTTGAAATTTTATTTCTATAGAAAATTTTGTTAAAATTTCATTCCTATAGAAAATTTTTTCAAAACTTTATTCCTATAGAAAACTTTGTCAACATTTTATTTCTATAGAAAATTTTGTTAAAATTTTATTTCTATAGAAAATTTTGTCAAACTGAATTATAGACGTATTTAATCGGTCTTTTTTGTTTTAATATATACACCGTATGGACTTACTTACAATTTAGAAGCCGGTTTTAGGAAGTTTTCATTAATTTTTTTTCTACCAGTGTATGCCTGAGGAGAAATATAATATGTTTTAACAATACAAACAATCTTTTGTTTGGACCAATTCTAAAAATATATATGCTTGAAGCAAAATGTGTTTGGGGCATATGTTACACTGAAAAAAAAAAGCATGCCAGTTTCCAAAGATTTTGTCTTTACTTTAAAAATTTTGGTATTGATTCCGAGCCAAAAAAGCGGATAATACAAGTAAGGATACTTTTAAGACACAATTCTCTTTTAAATTTGGGTTTTGTGTACTTGACTCTAGGAAGAAAATTTTATTTTTTCGCCTGTTCAGCTTTTTCTTTTCATATGCTATCAAAGTCCTTTAAGTTAGCGTTAACGACACCTTTATTTTCCAAATTCAGACATGACTTCGAGTAGAAATTATGCTATGTTTCGAGTAAAAAACATCTTTAAAATAAGGTGTTGAAAAACATGTCCTATATTTGAACGATTTTTTGCTTTGTGGTCAAGATGCAAAAAGACAACAAATTTAAAGACAATTTCATTGATTTTAAAGAACTTTTCTGAATTATTAAAGTCAAGTTAACCTTACCCCAAAAATTTTTTCTTTCATGTTATGATACCCATTTTAAGTTCAATCACTTAATTATAAGGATAACACGACTTCATTGAAAAGTTTATCGACTTTTGGAAAAGGAAAAAAATTTTATATTAGAGAAATGCGTCTTCTACGCTAAGCAAAATTTGCATTCGCATTTTAAGGACATGAAATCTTTGGCCTCACGACAATATTTTTTTCAGTGTACAGGAGCGATTTTTTTGAGGGTGTAGATCAATATGTATATGAATCATCTTCATAATTTTAAATTTTAGGGATATATTGTTCAAACCAATGCTGAACACAAATGTGGAGTCAACATTTAGGCCCGAGTCCTCATGAAATGACTTCACAATTGAAGAAAACTATCTTAGTCAAGCTGAATAAAATATAAGTTAGCGCTTGAGCCCCTATAATAAAATCCTTTGTCCGTTTCTAGTCCAAATACTCCATATATAGGACGTAAAAAAGAGGACCAAAGATTTCTTCTTAAAATTTTAACAATTCGCTGTACTTCTTTTCTAGTAATGTAGAAATAAAAATTTGATGTAAACCATTAATGTAATCCTTATCTATTATACTGAAGCGATTTCGTAAAAAATCTCAACAAAAATCCCGAAATTTATGAAAATTGCCCGCCAAATCCCTAAGTCTCCAACTCAAAAATTTCCCATTCACGAAAAAATATCCCCAAAAAATTCCCAATACTGGCAACACTGGCCACAATGACGAACTTCTCTCTTATCATCTGATTCTTTGTTTATTTCAATGACAGGGGCCTCCTTTCTATAGCCGAGTCCGAACGGCATTCCACATTGCGGTGAAATCACATTTTGGTACTTGGTCTAAACTGGATTTGAACCCACGAGCTTGTATATGCAAGAGCATAGAGCCACCAAGATCCCCAAAAAAGTCGCTTCGCTTCATTCTTATAAGAAATGGGCTCATCCTCATTGAAATGAAATGAGAAACTGGCTATACAAAAACGTTTCCTAGCACTATTGGAATGATCGTAAAAATCATATAGATTTTCTTGCGACTTCTAATGGAATGACTCTAAAGGAAGGCTGGAAGAAAAAGCAATTTTTGAATTTGAAGAAACTTGTCCGTCTTGACTGAATCTGATATATTTATGTATGTTTTTATGTAAATTCATTTGCCAATCCAAAGACAATGCAATGAATATTGTTTGCGATGTGAATTCAAGGTATTTTACGTAATTTAGATTTATACGTGCGCATGACTTGTTTCCATCTTATTAAAAGAATCGACGACATTTTATGGTACATAAAGCTTCAAAGCAATTAAATTCACACATAATAAATATGCAAAGGTATGTCTGTTAGCACCGACAAGTGATGTCAGAAAGCGAAAATTATTTGCAATTTTTTTTTTTTTTCGTTCATCAATGCTAGGCAAATGAAAACTGAAAAAATAAATAAAAAAGAAAAAAAAAACAATAAGATAAACAGACAATAGTCAGGTATGCTGGTAGCTGTTGTAATTGAAAAGATTTTGGTCGAATGCCACACACTCTACTCACTGCGATTATATGTAGTCGCCCATATTATTTTGCCTTCCATGTGTGTGTGGTTTTCCAGTAAATCATTGAAAAGTGTTTTGTTTTGGGCTAACCACAAGACATTATTTGATTAATTAGCGTTGAAAGGTATTTTTGAGCTTCTTTTACTTTGCAAATTTGTACTCAAATAGTGAAAGACAATAGCTGATGGCCATTGAGGTGGTCACTTTGTGAAGGTTTGTTGCTTAAGTCTTTCGTTTCAATATATTTTTGACATGACCATGTAGGCGTACCATAAGTTTACTTTTGACCCACTTGCTTTTCAAGCATAAATCACCACCATCAAAAACCCGATTCCTTTTTTTTCAAAGATGAATTTACAATACATGGACATTGTTTAGGTTATTTGCAAATTAGCTTTATTTTAAATGACCAAGTAGCCCATAAAATAATAAACAAGATGGTAGGTATATTTTGTAATTATAGGCAACATAAATGTAATTAATTATATTTGCAAAAATATTTGTGTGTACACTTTTGGGGAGAAAAAATAATTAATATTAAGAAAGATGTTTGCTTCAAATACACGATTCATTATGTCAATCTGTTTTGGGAGGTGGAAAGCACCCGGTCATGATTATAATGCAGCAAACGGCCATGGAAGAAGTTAACAAAAGTATATCGATATGTGCACCAATGTGGTTGAAAAGTACATGTATGGGATGGATTATAAGTAATTGCTGAAAATTTGTTTCTTCTTCCATCAGGAAAGAAGAAAATTTTAGAAAATTTTTGACCAAACTGAAACCGATATAACAATTCAATAAAATTTATTAGATATAATTATTCTTTTACAGACATGCATACACTCAAAAAAAAGTTTACTTGGATCCTAAGATTTTGACCTTCCCTTAAAGATTTTGGTATTGATTCCGAGCCAAAGATGCGGCTTCTTTAAAATAAAGACATTTTACGGACCTCCCTGGCTTCAAATCTCAATCAATAAAATTAAAATTGGATATGACATTCTTCGAATTTTTTATTTTCTTTTTGCGATATATTAATAAAGGTATTTATATACAAACAAATTCCAATTTCAAAATTCAAATTATGCCAGGTACATCAAAGTAGAAACAGTTTTCTTAATGCTAAAAATCCTTAAAATAAGTCTCAGCCTATATTTGAAGCGCTTTTATCTTAAATTTAAAAATTCAATATGTCAGTTGAGTTAAAGACGATTTCTTTGAATTAAAAATGTTTTTCCTTATTTTAAGGAAAATTTGCCTTACTTCAAAGATCTACAACTTCAGCAGAGAGACGCAAAATTTCAAGACTTGTGTCCTAAATTTAATGAAAAAAATTGTTGAAGCAAGGATTATAAACTTTCTTTTAATTAAAATGTCATTGTTTTACACAATTTTGTCCTTAGCATTGGGTAAATTTTGAGTCCTAAAATTTTCAGTGTACGAGGAAACAATTCCAAAAATGCTGTTAGCTCCATTTGAAGTTTAAGATTGGAGCATTTTTGGTAAAATGTTAAAAACGTGTTAAAGTGAAGCAAAATTTCTCAAACTGAGGAAATTTTAATTATGACTCCATTAACTAAAATAAATTTAACTTAGCTTTAGTGCTCCCGTTTTTGAGCATAGAGTTCGTAGATCCATTTTACCAATTTGCCGTTGGAGACCCGAGAGAGATATGAGCCTTTACATAGTGAAATCGAATTTTTCGTGACAACTTTTCCTTTAATTCACCATAGAATTGGCCCAATTTCGCTATTGAAGAGCTCAGTGGTTGTGTTTTTGTTCAGGTTGTCGATATGTATCACGCCGTGTGATTCCCACGAACTGATCATCATCATTTTTGCGGCCGATGGGCAATCATCTTTTTTGTCAAACTTAAAAAAACGTGAACCATCCAGGACACTGAAGCCAATTCAATTTAACGTTTCTCCAATATCAGACAGTTTCCTTGACTTATTTTTGGTATACGTTAGTTAAATGAACTAAGAAAGGGAAAATAATGCACAAATGAAGCATAAAGATTTACTAAATTCGTGTTAACCATAAAATAGTGCAGAATAGTACAGAATTTCTTAATATTTGTAAAATTTACCACAAATGCGCCCATCTCAAACTTCGTGTGGCGCTAAAGATAGTTTTACAGCCAACCAATGCAATCTCTTGGTTTTTGCTATTTACACTGAAAAAATTATCGTCGTGAGGCCAACGATTTCATGTCGTTAAAACACAAATGCAAATTTTGCTTAGGATGGTTAAAAAGTTTTTTTTTTTGACTATCCTTTTTAAAAAGTTTGTTATAAAGTTTTTTTCCTCGTCCAAAAATTGATAAACTTTTCAATGACTTCGTCTTGTCTTTATTATTAAGTGATTCGACTTAAAAATGGGTATCTTAACGTGAAAGAAAATTTGATTTGACTAAGGTTTGCATCTTGACTACAACGTAAAAATTCGTTCAATAACACTAGTTTACAAAAAAAATGCATGTACACTTGATGAGAGGCAACTTTTCTTATGTATTTTGATTTGCTGAATTCGAAAAAAATTAAAAAAAAATTATAGAAGTCTTTTAAAATATCCCGTTATTTTTAGTTTTTTTTTTTTGCTCTCTTTTCACTAAACAAATTATATCTCGAGTTAAAAATGACCGATTATATTGTTGTTTGTACTTAAATGAAAGCTATTAAGTTTATAATTGGATCTGTGATAAGTTAAGTGGTTCAAAAAATATCGATGCGAAAAGGCCAAATTTTCAAAAAAAAAAAAAAACAGGTATATACGGCCGTAAGTTCGACCAGGCCGAAGCTTATGTACCCTCCATCATGAATTGCGTAGAAATTTCTTCTAAACACTGCCGTCCACAATCGAATTACTTAAGTTGCGGTAACGCTTGCCGATGGCAAGGTATCTTAAAACCAAGGTATCAAAAAAGATCGATCCAATATACGTATATAATTCAGTGTGAAAAAGTAGACATAAAATTTTGACAAAATTTTCTACTGAAATAAAATTTCAACAAAATTTTCTATAGAAATAAAATTTTCACAAAATTTTCTATAGAAATAAAAATTTTGACAAAATATTCTATTGAAAGAAAATTTTGACAAAAATTTCTACAGAAATAAAATTTTAACAAAATTTTCTATAGAAATAAAATCTTGGTAGATTATTTGTGGCTCGAGTGGCAACCATGATTATGAACCGAATAAAATTTGAACAAAATTTTCTATAGAAATACAATTTTGACAAAATTTTCTATAGAAATAAAATTTTGAAAATGATGAAAATTTTATTATGAACCGAATAAAATTTTAACAAAATTTTCTCTAGAAATAAAATTTTGACAAAATTTTCTATAGAAATAAAATTTTGACAAAATTTTCTATAGAAATAAAATTTTGGTAGATTATTTTTGGCTCTAGTGGCAACCATGATTATGAACCGATATGGACCAATTTTTGTGTGATTGGACCAATTTTGGTATGGTTGTTAGCGACCATATACTAACACCACGTTCCTAATTTGAACCGGGTCGGATGAATTTTGCTCCTCCAAGAGGCTCCGGAGGTCAAATCTGGAGAACGTTTTATATGGGGGCTATATATAATTATGGACCGATATGGATTAATTCTGGCACGGTTGTTAAAGATCATATACTAAAACCATGTTCCAAATTACAACCGGATTGGATGAAATTTGTTTCTCTTGGAGACTTCGCAAGCCAAATCTGGGGATCGGTTTATATGGGGGCTATATATAATTATGAACCGATGTGGACCAATTTTTGAATGGTTGTTAGAGACCACATACCAACACCATGTACCAAATTTCAGCCGGATCGGATGAAATTTGCTTCTCTTTTAGGCTCCGCAAGCCAAATCTGGGGATCGGTTTATATGGGGGCTATATATAATTAATGACCGATGTGGACCAATTTTTGAATGGTTGTTAAAGACCATATACCAACACCATGTACCAATTTTCAGCCGGATCGAATGAAATTTGCTTCACTTTTAGGCTCCGCAAGCCAAATCTGGGGATCGGTTTATATGGGGGCTATATATAATTATGGACCGATGTGGACCAATTTTTGCATGGTTGTTAGAGACCATATACCAACACCATGTACCAAATTTCAGCCGGATCGGATGAAATATGCTTCTGTTAGAGGCTCCACAAGCCAAGTCTGAGGGTCCCTTTATATGGGAGCTATACGTAAAAGTGGACCGATATGGTCCATTTTCAATACCATCTGACCTACATCGATAACAACTACTTGTGCCAAGTTTCAAGTCGATAGCTTGTTTCGTTCGGAAGTTAGCGTGATTTCAACAGACGGACGGACGGACGGACGGACGGACGGACGGACGGACGGACGGACATGCTTAGATCGACTCAGAATTTCACCACGACCCAGAATATATATACTTTATGGGGTCTTAGAGCAATATCTCGATGTGTTACAAACGGAATGACAAAGTTAATATACCCCCATCCTATGATGGAGGGTATAATAACGTCATATCTAAAAAACTGTTCCATAATTTTTTTTTAACATTTTTTTTCGAATTCAGCAGATCAAAATACAGATCGACTCTCATCAAGTGTACATTTTCAGTGTAAACTAGTGTAATAGGACATGTTTTTCAAAACTTTATTTTAAAGACTTTTTTCCTTGAAACATGTCATAATTTCTGCTTGAAGACAATTCTGTAAATGTGTACATTACACATTTTTAAACGACTTTGATGGCACATGAAGACAAAAGTTAGAAAAACGAATAAATTAAAATTTTTTCCTAGTGACAAATACGCAAAACTCAAATTTAAAGAAGAATTGTGTCTTAAAAGTATCTTTACTTCAATTCTCCGCATCTTTGGCTCGCAATCAATACCAAAATTCTTAGTGTAAAGACAAAATGTTTAGAACAGGACATGCTTTTTTTTAAGTGTAGTCATCGTAGCCTTTTTCTTCTGAAAACAAGGACCTAATCACCGAATGATACTGCTTTGCTCATGTTTCTACAATCCACGGACACGCACGCTATACAATCATAAATATGGGTGCCATCTGTTTGAAATTACGATAGTAGCCTTAGTCCAAGGCTACTGTCGTAATTTAAGACTAATTTTTGAAAATGCGTTATAGAAGTTCTCGCAATATATTCAGCCCAGCAGAAACTTTTCTAACACTGCAGCGTGTATTTCGATCAAATCTGACATTCACTGTTTTCATTCTCGTTTTCAGTTCTCGAGATCGAAATCCACGAAATCCCTCGTGGATTTCGATCACTTTTTGGATAATTTCTGGTATTGTTACTGCTTTTTTGTTCATTTTTGAACGCGATGCAACACTGTCAGTATCACCATAACCAGCAATGGTACAAGAAAGAAGAAAATTTATTTATTCACATTTAATTGCTGGGGGGCTCTAACGATAACCAATTGAGTTTTTTCAAATATAAAGCAATCATACTATCACGCTTTAATTCCATCACGAGCAACTTTATTTCTGAATGCAATAGATGAAAATGCTTTGGTACGTTTGTAAAAAATAAAATTAACTTTCACTGGCATAAATCTGTCAGCTATCAGACGAGCGCTTTAGAAATGATAGCAACCTGAAGTTGGTTACAATATATGCCATCCACCCTTTATATACGATACACAAGCGATTTGTTGGATTTCGCTTAGAAAACGAAAAGTTAAATTGATGGAATTTAGTATTATCAATCGCATTTAATTTTCTTCAATGTTTAAATAAACCAAAGAATTATAAAATCAAGGCTTAATGTCAAACATGTTACAAAACAAAAGATTTAAGCAACGAACTCTCACACAAATCATAGCATCAAATATATAAAGCTTACATACTTGAGCTTATTAAATCTTCACCCGCAATTGAAATCTCTCAACAATATGCTGTAAACACCTTGTGCATATGACATTGTTGTCACTGATGCTGGGGTATTCATGTAAGGCTTAATGTAAAAATAGACAAATATTAACTGCAAACACTGCCCCTGCATTTGTTATTAAAACAAAAAACCAACAAAATCAAGTAAATATAAAAAACTCGTTGGCCCAGACCATGACATAGAAATTGTTTGCCAACATTTTGCATAAACACATGGACACAGTATTTAGTATGAGTGCTCGTAAAAAAAAAAAAAACATTCGATGCAATTATTAGTTTGTTATTGATTTTGCTGTGTTTTCTGACTCCTCTTATAATTGAAATATGTTGGTTTTTTGTTCTCGTATTTCTAATGCTAAAATGCCATAAAAATAAAATTATTATTTTTTATTTTTAATTCTAAGCTCCGATGATATACATGGATCGATGCAGCTCCATTTACATGGCATCATGCGGTGGAACATGTGATATTGGCGATCAGGCGCCTGAGTTGCATGCTGTTGTCGTGTTGCTCCTAACCCAATTGTTTGAGTTGCTTTTATGGCCGTATTACTTTTATTACTCTTGGCATCACTTCATCATTGTTGTCGGCGTCGTCATCATCATCATTATTGTTTTATTGGTCAATGGCTGAAATTTGCTGAAATCTATTAAATGAAAATAAATCTTCTTTTGTACAAAAGCGGTTAATCTTGAAATGATTTATATTGACCATATCGAATTGTACAGCAACTATTATTTAATATAAAAATCCAACTTAGATAACCGATCCAACTGCTGGTGATGCTGCTACAACAAATTGTATTCTATATTCTCAGTGCATTCACACTCTCCATTCGAGCACCATTGACATTGATACAAGCAATGCTGGGCTTCTTTTATAACACATGTTGTACGATTGTTGATTATACAACTGCCTGATTGAATTGGATTTAATTCGTATATAAGGATGTATTTATAATAGAAAAGGAAATATTCAAACGTATTTTAAAAAAAATAACCTTAAATGAAAGATTATGAAACCTTAAGGACATATTTCTTAAACATAATGAAATTTTAATTAAATTAATAATCTTTGTTTTATTATACCCTCCACCATAGGAAATATTGCTCTAAGACCCCATAAAGTATATATATTCTGGGTCGTGGTGAAATTCTGAGTCGATCTGATCATGTCCGTCCGTCCGTCTATTGAAATCACGCTAACTTCCGAACGAAACAAGCTATCGACTTGAAACTTAGCACAAGTTGTTGTTATTGATGTAGGTCGGATGGTATTGCAAATGGGCCATATCGGTCCACTTTTACGTATAGGCCCCATATAAACGGACCCACAAATTTGGCTTGCAGACCCTCTAAGAGAAACAAATTTCATCCGATCCGCCTAAAATTTGGTACATGGTGTTAATATATGGTCTCTACCAAGCATGCAAAAATTGGTCGAAATCGGTCCATAATTATATATAGCCCCCATATAAACCGATCCCCAGATTTGACCTCCGGAGCCCCTTGGAAGAGCATAATTCATCCGATTCGTTTGAAATTTGGTACGTGATGTTAGTATATGGTATTCAACAACCATGAAGGAATTGGTTCATATCAGTCCAAAATTATATATAGGCCCCATATAAACCGATCCCGAGATTTGGTTTTGGAGTCTCGTGGAGGAGCAAATTTCATCCGAGTCAGTTCAAATTTGGTACATTGTGCTAGTATATGGCCGTTAACAACCATGCCTAACTATAGTTATATATATAGCCCTCAGATAAATCGATCCCCAATCACACAAAAATTGGTCCATATCAAGTTCATAATTGTATATAGCCCCCATATAAGCGACCCCCATATTTCAATTCTGGCTCCCTACATACCGTGCAAAAGTCCATATCGATTTGTAATTATTTGTAGACTTACCTACACATACCTTTTTTGTCTAATATATACCACGTATGGACTAACTCACAATTTAGAAAGCGATTTAAGTACCACAACCCAAGTAATTCGATTGTGGATGACAGTATTTCGTAGAAGTTTCTAGGCAATCCATGGTGAAGGGTACATAAGATTCGGCCTGGCCGAACTTACGGCCATATATATTTGTTTTTATACCCTCCACCATAGGATGGGGGGTATATTAACTTTGTCATTCCGTTTGTAACACATCGAAATATTGATCTAAGACCCCCTTTATCACAATGGACTGAATAGTCTAAGTGAGCCTGAATCTTAATCGGGCTGCGACTTTAACCTAATACCCCTTAAAATATATATATTCTGGGTCGTGGTGAAATTCTGAGTCTATCTGAGCATGTCCGTCCGTCTGTTGAAATCACGCTAACTTCCGAACGAAACAAGCTATCGACTTGAAACTAGGAACAAGAAGTAGTTATTGATGTAGGTCGGATGGTATTGCAAATGGGCCATATCGGTCCACTTTTACGTATAGCCCCCACATAAACGAACCCCCAAATTTGGCTTGCGAGGCCTCTAAGAGAAGCAAATTTCATCCAATCCGGCTGAAATTTGGTACATGGTGTTAGTATATGGTCTCTAACAACCATGCAAAAATTGGTCCACATTGGTCCATAATAATATATAGGCCCCATATAAACCGATCCCCCGATTTGGCTTGCAGAGCCTCTAAGAGAAACAAATTTAGTATATGGTCTCTAATGACCATGCAAAAATTGGTCCACATCGGTCCATAATAATATATAGGCTCCATATAAACCGATCCCCCGATTTGGCTTGCAGAGCCTCTAAGAGAAAAAAATTTCATCCGATCCGGCTGAAATTTGGTACATGATGTTAGTATATGGTCTCTAATGACCATGCAAAAATTGGTCAATATCGGTCCATAATTATATATAGCCCCCATGTAAACCGATCACCAGATGTGACCTCCGGAGCCTCTTGGAAGACCAAAATGCATCTGATTCAGTGGAAATTTGGTAAGTGATGTTAATATATGGCCTCAAACACCAATGCAAAAATTGGTCGATATCGGTCCATAATTATATATATGCCCCCATATAAACCGATCCCCAGATTTGGCTTGCGGAGCCTCAAAGAGAAGAAAATTTCATCCGATCCGGCTGAAATTTGGTACATGGTAACAACCATGCAAAAATTGGTCCACATCGGTCCATAATTATATATAGCCCCCATATAAACCGATCACCAGATTTGACCTCCGGAGCCTCTTGGAAGACCAAAATTCATCTGAATCAGTTGGTATTTGGTACGTGGTGTTAATATATGGCCTCAAACACCCATGCAAAAATTTGTCGAAATCGGTCCATAATTATATATAGCATCCATATAAACCGATCCCCAGATTTGCCCTCCGGAGCCCCTTGGAAAAGCAAAATTCATCCGATTCGGGTGAAATTTGGTACGTGATGTTAGTATATGGTATCCAACAACATAATTATTCGTAATTATTTGAAGACTTACCTACACATACCTTTTTGGAAAGGAGAAAAGCGATTTGTTTACTTTAAATAAAGTTTATTAACATCGGCTTGAGTGTGCCAAACAATATGGTCTATAAATAGAACTGCATAACTGTATGTGTTGCTTGTGCGTTGGTGGCTATAGCGAAAATGTTTATGATAATAACAACTATATGGCTCAGTGGCAGAGAATGAAGGCGACCCATTTTTGTCGGCGGATTCTGACACTAAATTTTTGGCTCCGTCGGCGGTTTGTCTATTCGGCGGCGGATTCTGACACTAAATTTTTGACTCCGTCGGCGGTTTGTCTATTCGACGGCGGTTTGTCTATTCGACGGCGGACAATTATCCATTATAACATCAATTTGAAGTTATTCCAATATTTGGGATTAATTGGCGGCTAAATTTGAGTCGAGATGAGTAGACATATTCGGCGGCGGCGTCGACTGGCAAAAAATCATTTTCACTTTATTGATTTACGATACACTCTAATATCTCTATAACTTTGTAATTTGAATTAGTCATTTGTGTATTGTTAAAGAATTTACTGACGTTGTCGCGTCAAACATCCAATGCAAAAAAATGTTTATAGTCAACGTTGTTGCCTCAGCAGCAGGTTTGCCATTGATTCATTGTACGATTGGTCGCTTGGTTGGTTGGTTATGCAAGATTGCATGTTTGATTCAAAAGAATTGCATTTTGTTGTTTGTTTCAAATTAATAAATGGTAACAAATATCATATTTAATTAATCTTTGTTATAAAGTTCAAGTAATATGGCATTTTTGAAACGACACTGACAGAAGATAAAATATAATTAAAGAAAATAATCGCAGTCATTATTGGCATCCGTGAGATATATTTAGAACAACCATATAAATATATTACCATCAAAGGAAATAGTTGCATGATGATACATCAACTATTAGAATTTATCAATACTTTAAAAAAAAATAAGATGTGGCACGAGTTGGGCGGAGCTGACTTTATGATACTCTTAACCAACCCTATTGGATTATTAATTCACAATAATAGAGGTTATTAGTTAGAAAAAACTAAAAAAGAAATCTATGTCCGAAGTGAAGCAATCACACATGGCATATCTCATGCTCAGTATTAAAGAAGAGAAAAGTTCATCATCTGTAGAGATACCACAAGTAGCCTTGTTCATGTGAAAGTGCCTGTAACACTGAAAAATATTGACCTAATATTAAAGATTATGTAGCCAAAATTGTGCACCATACTAAGGAAATATTTTTTTAATACAAAGAAACCTTCTTTAATAGAAAGTTTATAATCTTTCCTTTAAAAATTATTTTCTTTAAATATAGGACACGAATATTTGACATTTTCGCTCCTCCATTAAATCTGCATGCCTCTAAAGTACTTACTTTATGATAAACACAAACATTTTTGATCAACTGAGATATTGAATCTTTGAATTCTGCCAATCCGAAGCTTATGTACACTCCACAAGAGATTACGTAGAAACTTCTTCTAAAGACTGTCATCCACAATCGAATTACTTGGGTTGCGGTAACGCTTGCCGATGGTAAGGTATCTTAAAACCTCCTAACACCGTCTTCTAAATTGTAAGTAAGTCCATACGTGGTATATATTAAATTAAAAAAGGCCGATTAAACACGTATATAACTCAGTTTGACAAAATTTTCTATAGAAATAAAATTTTGTTGTTGTTTTTGATTTCAGCGTAAAACCATGCATTGACTAAACTACAAGTGTAGCTTAACCAACAGAGGAAAATAATGTTTGTCAAATTTATTTGGGCAAAGCCCTACAGACTGCAAGATGGTTGGATGGACGCACGTTTCGAAATTACCACATTCCTCATCAGCATCCTCAACTTGCAGCAAACCTATCAACCAATTATCAGAATAAATTCAGTCAGTTCATTAAACCCAACAATGAACCACACTTAAACCTTCCGAAAAAGGTTTTACATGATAGCCGGCTTATGCCGAAATAAATAATTTTATCTAAGTTTTTTATCTAAGTTTTCTTTTTATTTTATCCATATTTGTTGTTTTAAGGTGTGGGTTACTAAAAGCTTGCTGATTTAAGGAAGCCCGCCTAAAGGCGGGATTGGGCATTAGAAGATTAAGTGCATAAGAACACCGATTTCTCCGAAAAAATATATAATATAAAAATGGTAATTTTTATACCCTCCACCATAGGATGGGGGTATATTAACTTTGTCATTCCGTTTGTAACACATCGAAATATTGCTCTAAGACCCCATAAAGTATATATATTCTGGGTCGTGGTGAAATTCTGAGTCGATCTAAGCATGTCCGTCCGTCCGTCCGTCTGTCCGTCTGTCCGTCTGTCCGGCTGTCCGTCCGTCTGTGGAAATCACGCTAACTTCCGAACGAAACTAGCTATCGACTTGAAACTTGGCACAAGTAGTTGTTATTGATGTAGGTCGGATGGTATTGAAAATGGGCCATATCGGCCCACGTTTACGTATAGCCCCCATATAAACCGATCCCCAAATTTGGCTTGCGGATCCTTCCGGAGCAGCAAAATTCATCCGATCCGGTTGAAATTTGGTACGTGGTCTAAGTATACGGTCTCTAACAACCATGCAAAAATTGGTCCATATCGGTCCATAATTATATATAGCCCCCATATAAACCGATCCCCAGATTTGACCTCCGGAGCCTCTTGGAGGGGCAAAATTCATCCGATCCGGTTGAAATTTGGTACCTGATGTTAGTATACGGTCTCTAATAACCATGCAAAAATTGGTCCATATCGGTCCATAAATATATATAGCTCCCATATAAACCGATCCCCAGATTTGACCTCCGGAGCCTCTTGGAGGAGCAAACTTCATCCTACCCGATTGAAATTTGGTACGTGGTGTTAGTATATGGTCTCTAACAACCATGCAAAAACTGGTCCATATCGGTCCATAATTATATATAGCTCCCATATAAACCGATCCCCAGATTTGACCTCCGGAGCCTCTTGGAGGGGCAAAATTCATCCGATCCGTTTGAAATTGGGTACCTGATGTTAGTATACGGTCTCTAACAAGCATGCAAAAATTGGTCCATATCGGTCCATAATTATATATAGCTCCCATATAAACCGATCCACAGATTTGAACTCTGGAGCCTCTTGGATGAGCAAAATTCATCCGATTCAATTGAAATATAGTACGTGGTGTTAGTATATGGTCTCTAACAACCATGCAAAAATTGGTCCATATCGGTCCATAATTATATATAGCTCCCATATAAACCGATCGCCAGATTTGACCTCCGGAGACTCTTGGAGGAGCAAAAGTCATCCGATGCGGTTGAAATTTGGTACATTTCGTTAGTATATGGCCTCTAACAGCCATGTAAAAATTGTCAAATTTTATTACTATAGAAAGTTTTGTCAAAATTTCATTTCTATAGAAAGTTTTGTAAAAAGTTTATTTCTATAGCAATGTTTGTCAACATTTTATTTCCATAGAAAATTTTGTCAAAATTTTATTTCTATAGAAAATTTTGTAAAAAATTTATTTCTGTAGAAAATTTTGTCAACATTTTATTTCTATAGACAATTTTGTCAAAATTTTATTGCTACAGAAAATTTTGTCAACATTTTACTTCCATAGAAAATTTTGTCAACATTTTATTTCTATAGAAAATTTTGTCAAGTTTTTATTTCTATAGAAAATTTTGTCAAAATTTTATTTCTATAGAAAATTTTGTCAAACTGAATTATATACGTATTTAATCGGCCCTTTTTTTTGTTTAATATATACCCCTTATGGACTAACTTACAATTTAGCAGACAGTGTTAAAAAGTTTTACGATACCTTGCCATCGGCAAGTGTTATCGCAACCCAAGTAATTCGTTTGTGGATGACAGCCTTTAGTAGAAGTTCCTACGCAATCCATGGTGGAGGGTACATAAGATTCGGCCTGGCCGAACTTACGGCCGTATATACTTGTTTTATATATATTTTTTTTGCGAAAATAGTGGTTGTATCTTGAAAGATACAGCGCTCATTAAAATAAGTTTTTGTTTACAAATAAACAATTTGATTTTAGTAGAGAGAATAGAGACATTTTTACATTACACAGATTTTTTACCAACAATAATTTTATCTCTGGTAAATATTAGTTATTTTTCAATTTGTAGGTTTTTGAAATTTCGGGCAAAGTTTTATTTTCATGTTTGGTTTCAGAAGTACTATAGATTTTCCGGAGAAAACATATTTTTAAAAATGGAACAAACTGATTTCGTTCAAAATTTTAAGACATAAGAATTTTGTTTTGTTGTACCTTAAAAGATACAGTGCGCATTTATAATTGCCAATTATAAACTGATATTTATTTTAAGGTGATGCTATGTTTTAAAATTCCTCTAAAACTCAAACAGAAATGGTTGTTTTAAATCCAGAATCCAATGTTTCTATGTAGAAAACTTAAATTTATTACTCGGGAAGCATATCATTTGAACTGATCTACTTGTGAGAGTCATCAAATCCCGCTGGATTTCTACATTTCTAAGTAACTATTATATTTGATACATGGTGAAGGGTATTAAAGATTCGTACCAGGCAAACTTACTCTTGTTGTAATTTCGTATGGAAGTCGAAGAGGTTTGTGATAGTTTGTCTTTTCAAAAAAATAGATATGAAATTGGAAAAAAGTCAGAAATTTTCTAGGCTTGAAAAGAAAAAGTTGCTCGAGAAAGTGACTGAGAATTTAGCAAGGAAACCAATAAAAAGCTGAATTATAAAGAAAGCCGAAATTTGCGGTCATATGGGCAAGCCAACATATTTTTGTTTGGACCGTGATCCCGTCCAAAGAAATAACTAAGAAAAGAACTAAAAAAAATATATAAAATAAAATAAAAAGTTTAATTATAACAAAAGGAAGCTTGCGGACATACGGGCAAGCCAGCCAAGATTGTTTTGGACACTTATTCTAACCGAATGATTCTGGGGATTTTGATAATCTGAAATCCAAACAATAATAAGTCAAGGTTGTATCGAGCGATGTCCTAGCTCAACCTAGCGTAAATGGAAAGTAGCAAGATCTTTTACAATTCGCGGTTCATATTGAAAGCCACTATTGAGTCAAAATTCCAGGAAGATTTTCTATAAATTGGATTGGCATGGAAATTAATGGTATTTATGGAATCATCCTCGAGTAATCTAGACTCCATTAATTTATTTCTAAACGAAGGAAGAGGCTAAATATCGTTCCTACAATTATTTACTCTAGTATTACCACTTATTCATTTATTATTTATACCACTGTAGTTCAACCCGTCTTTCAACACATGAGTTTAACAAAATTCCATACTGAATTAATTTCATATACGGTGTTACTAGTTACAAGCGCTTGTCAACGAGGGAAAAATTTTTTTTGACCGCGAGTATCAAAAAAAAATTATTTTTATTAAAATAAACATGTGTTAAAGACCAAACAAATAGCACGTACACAAAAAAAGGACACTATTATATTTACACTAAAACGATTCAATTTAACTAGTACATTTCAGTCTTAACATTTTATCTTCTTAATTTCAATCCACTTTCTCAACTTTTCGTTTACATTTTCTCACAACTCATGTTAAGTATGTTTGTTTTTAATAAATTAAATTTAAACATGAATCAGTAAGTCCGTTTTATACCATTTTCACGAAAATGAAGCCATGATTGGTTGAGTCGCACAGTGGGCCGATGTCTTAACTCATCGAGCAAGGAAGGACAAACTACACCATTAGTTCTTCCAAAATGTAGGCATTTCTGTTACCCTGTGAATTTTGTTTTGTTTCAATTTTTTGTTTTAACATGGCAATCCTTTAACAAGAGCTACCTAAAATTTATTAATTTATGTTAACTGGCCGAAATCTATACCTTATGGCAAGAACACTCCCCCCATTGCACTGAGCAAGGCCGGCATTATAGGTAGCACCCGCACATAAGGTATAGTAAAGGGTGATTCTTTTGAGGTTAGGATTTTCATGCATTAGTATTTGACAGATCACGTGGGATTTCAGACATGGTGTCAAAGAGAAAGATGCTCTGTATGCTTTGACATTTCATCATGAATAGCCGAACGATCTGCCACAACGTCGAATTTTCAGTGAATGGGCCCTAGGAAAGTTGGCAGAAAATCCGCTTTTTTATCGACAAATTTTGTTCAGCGATGAGGCTCATTTCTGGTTGAATGGCTACGTAAATAAGCAAAATTGCCGCATTTGGAGTGAAGAGCAACCAGAAGCCGTTCAAGAACTGCCCATGCATCCCGAAAAATGCACTGTTTGGTGTGGTTTGTACGCTGGTGGAATCATTGGACCGTATTTTTTCAAAGATGCTGTTGGACGCAACGTTACGGTGAATGGCGATCGCTATCGTTCGATGCTAACAAACTTTTTGTTGCCAAAAATGGAAGAACTGAACTTGGTTGACATGTGGTTTCAACAAGATGGCGCTACATGCCACACAGCTCGCGATTCTATGGCCATTTTGAGGGAAAACTTCGGAGAACAATTCATCTCAAGAAATGGACCGGTAAGTTGGCCACCAAGATCATGCGATTTGACGCCTTTAGACTATTTTTTGTGGGGCTACGTCAAGTCTAAAGTCTACAGAAATAAGCCAGCAACTATTCCAGCTTTGGAAGATAACATTTCCGAAGAAATTCGGGCTATTCCGGCCGAAATGCTCGAAAAAGTTGCCCAAAATTGGACTTTCCGAATGGACCACCTAAGACGCAGCCGCGGTCAACATTTAAATGAAATTATCTTCAAAAAGTAAATGTCATGGACCAATCTAACGTTTCAAATAAAGAACCGATGAGATTTTGCAAATTTTATGCGTTTTTTTTTAAAAAAAAGTTATCAAGCTCTTAACAAATCACCCTTTATTTGAAAGAGAAGGGTCGTTACACTACTTCTGTAATGACGCACACTGAATGGAAATGGCATTCGTCAGGGAAGTCCAAATGGCTTAAATGTATTTCCCAATATCTCCATCCTCAAACAGCCATTTAATACTTTTATTCGAAGTTTCCATTTATTCCGTCACTGATAACGATGGGTTCGAGTGGATAAAATGAAAGTTTAATTATTAAATTGCATTTTAATTACACGCTCACAAAAAATCGCTTCTGTAACATATACTCCCAAACATATTTTGCTTCAAGCATATATATTTTTGGGTATTGCCCAAACATTTATATGTTTGATCTCTTCCAATATATAAAATGTTTGAAAGCATATTGGTCTAAACAATATATGTTTGGGTAGTCTAAGTTCCAAACATTTTGTATTTTTGCATCCAAATTCAATAATGTTGTCTTCCAAAAAACAATATGTTATTATGTGAACATAGTTTGGAAGCATTTTGCACCCAAAAATATTATATGCTTAAAAAAAATTCTCCCAAACAATATTGTGCTCAAAATTTTATTTATTTATTTATATATTTACAATCATAATGAATTATGAAAATAAACAGGTAATATAGGTGCTAACAACATAGGTTTTCGACCTGAATGCTCAAAATTTTGTTTCTGCCCAATTGTATATTCCCCCACATCTTTCTCACTTCCACGAGATTTTTTAGTTCTTAGCACCTTTTTCTGTAATACAAACATTGTAGAAGAAATTATTCAATTGTATGATTTTTTTTATTTTAATTTTACCTTTTGCCGGACGGGGATTCGAACAGCGGACCACACAGTTTGTAAGGATCAAAGAAGTAGCTGATCAATTGCCCAAGGAAAAATAAAATGTTAATTTTGTAATAACAAGCAACAACCACCAACTTAATTCAATATCGCTCCCTGTTAAATAGCGCTCCACGCTACTAAACACATATATGTTTATAGGCTATTTCTAAATTAATATATGTTTGCATCCAAGCATATTATATTTACAAACATTTTATGTCCCAAACATAATATGTTCTAACATATTAACATATATGTCCCAAACATGTTATGCTAGTTTATGAACATTATATGCTTGCACTCAAAAATATTGTGTTTAAAAAATTGTGTTCCAAACATATAATGTTTATAGCCAAACATATGAAAAACAGCCTTTTTCATCCGTGTATGTATTTTTACGTTACTTACCGCTATCCGTGACAAAAAATTACAAAAGTTCTCTGATATTACAAACTAAATTGAAACAAATTATCTAAGTCAATACATATATTTTTTTGTTTATGTGAATTGTTTCCATGACTTTACTTCTCTTAAATATACATCACCTTAGAGTGAGCGAAAAGGTAACTAAATGCTGATCGAGAAAGGTGAGTTTGGGAAAAATTCAACTGACTCAAGACTGCATAAATATTGAGTTAGCCAAAAGTCTGCCCAAATTAGTTTGTAAAAAGTTAGTTTAATTTTGAGTGAGTTCGAGAAATTCCTACAGGGAATATTCACTAATAAATCAGTAATAAATTCTCTATTGTTTAACATTTAAAATATCGTATTTCAATTTTACCGAAAATCAAATGAAGCCATAATCATAAATAATTTAAATATGGTAGAAAATTACATTATCTTAAAAATATCATGGAACTATTTCCCAAATCTGAAGAATTATTTTCATTGCTTTTGTTTGTTTTTTTAGTTTTTGGCATTTAAATGTCTTGAAATATCGATGAGTTATTCTTAAAAATTGCAAAGTAGAGAAAATACCAAAATAGCATTATTAAATGTCATAATTTGCCATTGTTTGAATGTATTTCCATTCAGCTTAAATGCCAAATTTTGGCAAATAAAGACGATTTTTTCATCTGTTAATTTTTTGGTAAATTCAGAATTAAATGCCAAATCTTTTTCCCTGTATTATACAAACAAATGATAAATGCAAATTCAAGAAACATTTGTTTGAAATCTTTGTAAGTCTATCCCTCTGCCTCTTTTGCGGTTGTGATTTCTTTTGTCTCAATAATTTATCCAATATTCGCGAATAATAGCAATAACTAATTGGCATAATTGCATTAACCCGCTACCATAATGTGAGGAAAAATGATATGGTCATAATATCACTTCATCGCTTGTGTATATGTGTGTTGTTGTATGAAAACAGATGTATACTCTTGCAAAATGGTGATTTTGATATATCGACCGAGTGTCTATAGTATAGTATATATCTCCTACACTATATATAGTGTAGGAGATACATTTACAAATCCCATTCATTCTCATCTATGAGTATGACCTTAAGTTTATACCCATTATAAGTTTGTTGTTTATTATTATTTTTTTTAATTTTTTGTCTTTAATGTTTAGTGCAACATTAATGACATTTAAAGACGTATGTTTCAAATTTCTTTAATTTGTTTCGTAGTTTGAATCAATATATTAATGAGTTAATTACTTATTTGTCTCCATTAATTTGTTTATATTTGGACTACAAGAGAGAGAGAGAGAGAGAGAAATTTCGGCTTTTAGATACATATACCCTATTCCTCTTTGTTGTCAGAGTGTATATTCTGAGAAATATTTTTTCTTAGAATATTTTTATACTCTCCACCATAGGATGGGGGTATATTAAATTTGTCATTCCGTTTGTAACACATCGAAATATTGCTCTAAGATCCCATAAAGTATATATATAAAGTCGTTGTGAAATTCTGAGTCGATCTGAGCATGTCCGCCCGTCCATCTGTTGAAATCACGCTAGCTTCCGAACGAAACAAGCTATCGACTTGAAACTTGGCACAAGTAGTTGTTATTGATGTAGGTCAGATGGTATTGCAAATGGGCCATATCGGTCCACTTTTACGTATAGCCCCCATATAAACGGACCCCCAAATTTGGCTTACGATTGCTCTAAGAGAAGCAAATTTCATCCGATCCGGCTGAAATTTGGTACATGGTGTAAGTATATGGTCTCTAACAACCATGCAAAAATTGGTCCATATCGGTCCACTTTTACGTATAGCCCCATATAAACGGACCCCCAAATTTGGCTTACGATTGCTCTAAGAGAAGCAAATTTCATCCGATCCGGCAGAAATTTGGTACATGGTGTAAGCATATGGTCTCTAATAACCATGCAAAAATTGGTCCATATCGGTCCATAATTACATATAGCCCCCATATAAACCGATCCCTCGATTTGGCTTGCGGAGCCTCTAAGAGAACCAATTTCATCCGATCCGGCTGAAATTTGGTACATGGTGTTGGTATATGTTCTCTAATGACAATGCAAAAATAGGTCCACATCGGCCCATAACTATATATAGCCCCCATATAAACCGATCCCCAGATTTGATCTCCGGAGCTTCTTAGAGGAGCAAAAGTCACCCGATCCGATTGAAATTTGGTACGTGGTGTTAGTATATTGTCTCTAACAACCATGCCAAAATTGGTTCATATCGGTCCATAATTATATATAGCCCCCATATAAGCCGATCCCCAGATTTGACCTCCGGAGCCTCTTAGAGGAGCAAAATTCATTCGATCCGGTTGAAATTTGGAACGTGGTGTTAGTATATGGTCTCTAACAACCATGCAAGAATTGGTCCATATCGGTACATAATTATATATAGCCCCCATATAAATCGATCCCCAGATTTGTCCTCCGGAGCCTCTTACAGGAGCAAAATTCATCCGATCCGGTTGAAATTTGGAACATGGTGTTAGAATGTGGTCTCTAAAAACACGCACGAATTGGTCCATATCGGTCCATAATTATATATAGCCCCCATATAAACCGTTCCCCAGATTTGATCTCCGGAGCCTCTTGGAGGAGCAAAATTCATCCGATCCGGTTGAAATTTGCAACGTGGTGTAAGTATAAGGCCGCTAATAACCATGCCAAAATTGGTCCGTATCGTTCTATAGTTATATATAGCCGATCCCCAATCACACAAAAATTGGTCCATATCGGTTCATAATCATGGTTGCCACTCGAGCCAAAAATAATCTACCAAAATTTTATTTTTATAGAAAACATTGTCAAAATGTTATTTCTATAGAAAATTTTGTCAAGATTTTATTTCTATAGAAAACTTTGTCAAATTTTATTTTTTTCAAATTTCAAATTTTATTTCTATAGAAAATTTTGTCAAAATTTTATTTCTATAGAAAATGTTGTCAAAATTTTATTTCTATAGAAAATTTTTTCCAAATTTTATTTCTATAGAAATTTTTTTCTCCAAATTTTACTTCTATAGAAAATGTTGTCAAAATTTTATTTTGTCAAAATTTTATTTCTATAGAAACTTTAAACTTAATTGTATACGTATTTAATCGGCCTTTTTAGTTTAATATTTAGCACGTATGGACTATGTGGTATATATTACGGTGTTAGGAAGTTTTAAGATACCTTCACTGGTAGAAAAAGTTTCGTTATATTAATGAAATGTGTCATTAAAATTGAGCCAATGAAACAAATTCATTGATATAACGAAATTTTTCGTTATTATAACGAATTTTCTGTTAGTCAACGAAACGTTTCGTACTATTAACGAACATTTTCATTGTCTTAATGAAAATTTTTCGTTGTATCAATGAAAAATTTTCGTTGGCTCAATTTTAATGAAATTTTCTTTGTGTGTTGCCATCGTCAAGTGTTACCGCAACCCAAGTAATTCGATTGTGGATGACAGTCTTCAGTAGAAGTTTCTACGCAATCCATGGTGGATGGTACATAAGCTTCGGCCTGGCCGAACTTACGGCCGTATATACTTGTTTTACATCACTTACTATGCGTTTCACATAC
This sequence comes from Haematobia irritans, assembly GCF_050003625.1. NCBI lineage: Eukaryota > Metazoa > Arthropoda > Insecta > Diptera > Muscidae > Haematobia > Haematobia irritans. The sequence continues at coordinate 79,208,671 of NC_134399.1, read as the reverse complement.
ACGGACGAAAAAGACTGTTTTTCATATGTTTGGGTGTAAAAATTATATGTTTGGAACTCAATTTTTTTAACACAATATTTAGAAAGAGAGACCTAGAGAGTATACTGCAAGTAAAATAATGGAAGTAACCAATTGGCGCCTTAAAAATATATCCACACAAAGAAAATTTCATTAAAATTTTGTTCTACCAGTGTATGCCCTAAGGTGAAACAAAATATGTTTGAATAATACAAACAATATTTTGTTAGGACCAATCCTGAAAATATATATACTTGAAGCAAAATCTGTTTGGGGTGTATGTTTCAGAAGCGATTTTTTTTGAGGGTGTATACATAAATATATTTTTAATAAACATAATAGTTAGACTGACTGTCCAATGATTAACATTTATTGATTAATTAATGCTAAACAGTTTGAACAAAAGTGTACAATAGCAGATAGCGACCACAGAAGCCAACTAATCGCTTGATTCGCTTGAATTAATTAAATATTTACAGTAAATAGCAAAATGACTATTAAATTGAGTATGAAAACAAATAAATCATTTATGAGTTATTCATAAATCATTGAATAAAATCATAAAACTTTTCCTCCTATATTGACATTTGCCTTTAATGAAATTTTTAAATTGAAAAACTTCATTGAATAATAGTTGAATCTGAAATATGATGAATTTAAAAGTGATAGAGCCATATTAAATTCTATAAAATGTGGGAGCTATATAATTTCATTAGAAAATCATACGTTTAGGCAGCATTAATTTGCGACAATCACCAAGGAACAAGGTACACTGACGTACATTAGACTGAGGACAAGTCAACCCCACGAGCAATATTGACAGAAATGCTATCCATTTTGACCAATTTTTAATCAAAAAGTCAATAATACGTTCTTAAGATTTTGGTCCCGCAAGTGGCGATTTTTCACATCAAAGATTTTACAGTATTTTTAGTACAATGGAAAAATTAATGAAAATGCCTCTGAAATGATGAGTGATTTGGATTGAGTGCATCGAATGTTACTATATGGTCCCTTTTTTAGGTAGTCCAGAATTTTATGATACGCGAATTGAACTCGTCGGGTTCAAGAGAAAAAAATTAAACAAGCGAAGATTTCGTTGGTTACCAAAAATATTTCTTTAAAAGCAAATAAAGAAGAAGAGGCAATTGTTGAAATGCTTGTCATATCTATGGGCTTGTTTTGCTCCCAAAAATACTGCAAGAAAAAGGAGAATTTTGTTTGTCTAAAATTTTGTTCCGGAAAATGCACCCAGAGAAGGAATATGATCACCTCAAACATGTTTCAAGAGCAAAATCTTATTTTTGGATGGTGACCATGTAACATGTTTGTCGCATAAATGTTGTTTTCTCGTCAAAGATAACATGCTTTCCGAAAACCGATACATAATTTCTGAGAAAATAACATGGTTGCAGTGAACATGTTATATGGTCACCATCCAAGAATAACATTTTGCTCTTGCAACATGTTTGAGGTGATCATATTCCTTCTCTGGGTGTGCTTTTTATGGTGCGATTCTGCATAGAATAATTGGGAATTGTGAAATCGAAAAATAACTACAAGTCCATAGAGTGTGGCTGACTTCGAAACTGCGCGTCTGACTGTTGACAGATTTATTCCAGTGATGCTTCATTTTATTGTTCATTAGTTTACAAAAACATTTTGATCTATTGCATTTATAATTATAGTTATTCGTGATTGTATTTAAGCGTGATATTTTGATTGATTTATATTTGACTGAAAAATGGCGAGTGGATTTCGTTAGAGTTTGATATCGTGAAACTATATTGTAACATCAGGTCTACACCGAAAAAAAGTAAACTGTTTTTATAGGAAGAATAAACTAACTCATACGAAAATTGAACTAAATTTTACTTCACATTTTAAGATTTCCACAAAGCGTTGTTAAAACCAGGAAAATTTAATGCCCCGTTGTACTTTTTAACTGCAGTTCTCGAAATTACACCCTCTCATAGAAGAAGAAATTAACTAAAATTAAAGAAGAAAATCATTGGTGCCAAATCATAACCATTTTAACCATACAGTAGTTCATTCTCACTATTTTTGGTACGAAATCGTACGAAAATTTTCGTACGAAAATTTTCATTTGCTTTAGTTCATATTGAACTTATGTGTACGGTCATTGAACTTTATACTCACGTTTAGTTTTTAAAATGTTTGAGACATACTTAAAAAACGAAATTTTCATTGGGCTGTGGAAAATTTTGCAAAAAATAATAAAATTTAACTACAAACATATAATTTTTCTGCAATAAAAATAAGTTTAAATTAGCGTTAGTTTACGGAAATTATTTTCTGTGTAGAAATTGGACAAAAAAACGGTTACAACACCAGAAATGATCCGAAAAGTGAAGGCCAGATTTGAGCAAAATCCACTCCGAAGTGATAGAAAACTAGCTCGTGAACTGAACGTATCGCGAGAATGGATCTCAAGACGGCGCTTCACGGGTAAGGGACCAAAATACCAAAGACCCACTTTTGTGTAGCGTGTGATAGCTTTGTTTGTTATTTAAGGTATAAATTTCAAACATTTCTAAACGGATTCTAAAATTTGATGTTATTTCCGACATTGTTTCTTTTAAACAATCTGCTTTTTTAGAAAGCCAAAAATTCTTGCCTTAAAAGAAACCATCCCAACAAGATAACCTACCGATAGGGCTGATTTGAAGCAGGTTCTATAACCACTTTTATTATCATGCAAATAAAAAGAAATCATTCATATAAAATTAGGTATATCTCAATCTTTCATAAAGGTATACAAATAATATTGCTAATGCACTAATCGAACATCTTCATATATTGGCCCTAAGTTTTCATTAAATCATATTCCCGAAATGGCTACGCTTAAATATGCGAATAGTTGAAAAATAATGAAACTTTACAATACATTCGTAATAGCCTTTTGATTTAAGCTTTAATATAATAATATAAAAAATCCTACGCATTTAGTATTTTCTCACACTTCTTAGTTTCAAGCAAACGATAATATCACTTCCTTCATTGTTCGTCAATGCTAAATAAGATAAAAATGGTTAATTGATGTTTGCTGTTTAATGTTTTTTGAATTTTCTATATACGCGACTAATTAGAAAAAAAAAAGTATATACGGCCGTAAGTTCGGCCAGGCCGAAGCTTATGTACCCTTCACCATGGACATAGAAACTTCTTCCAAGGTATCTCAAAACCTGCTAACATCGTCTTCTAAATTGCAAATAAGTCATACGTATTATATATTAAATTAAAAAAGACCGATTAAATATGTATATAATTCAGTTTGACAAAATTTTCTATAGAAATAAAATTTTGACAAAATTTTCTATAGAAACAAAATTTCATTTTGTTTGTTATTGTTGGCTTCTCTTCAATCGTTATTGTTGTTTTTATACCCTAAACCACATAGTGGTCAGGGTATAATAAGTTTGATCGGCCAAAAAATGTGCCTACCAGAAATATTGATTTTAGACCCCATAAAATATATACCGATCGACTCAGAATCACCTCCTGAGTCGATCTAGCGCTTGGTGTCCGTCCGTCCGTCCGTCTGTCCATGTATTTGTTGTTCACAGGATTCCGGTCGCAATTATTAACCGATTTTGATAAAATTTGGTACAGGGAGGTTTTTGGGCATAAGGACAAACGCTATTGAATTTGGAAGAAATCGGATCGAATTTAGATATAGCTCCCATATATATGTATCGCCCGATTTCGACAAATGGGGCACGTTGCGCTTTTTTTTCAAACGGATCGTCACCAAATTTGGCAAAAGGTAATCTTTTCCATCGCCCTTCAAGGCTGCAAAATTTCATCCACATCGGTTCAGATTTAGATATAGCTCTCATATATATGTATCGCCCGATTTTCCCAAATTTGGCCACAAAACCTTTATTTATCAACCGATCTTATTCAAAGTTGGCTAAATATAATCTTCTATAGCACTAACTATATGTGCACAAAATCATCGAAATCGGTTCAGATTTAGCTATAGCTCCCACATATATGTACCGCCCGATTTTTCTACATTTGGCCATAAACCCCTTATTTATCAACCGATCTTACCCAAATTTGGCTAAATGTAGTCTTCTATACCACTAACTATATGTGCAAAAAATCATCGAAATCGGTTCAGATTTAGATATAGCTCCCATATATATGTACCGCCCGATTTTTCTAAATTTGGCCATAAAACCCTTATTTATCAACCGATCTTACCCAAATTTGGCTTAATGTAGTCTTCTATAGCACTAACTATATGTGCACAAAATCATCGAAATAGCTTCAGATTTAGATATAGCTCCCATATATGTATAACCCAATTTTGAAAAATTCGCCCCCAATAACTTTATGTTTGACCATACAGGCCTCATTTCTTAACTAATCTTACTCAAATCTTGCACAAGGTAACCTTTTGTGGTATTAATCAAAACCACAAAATATTATGCAAATTGATTCAGATTTAGATATAGCTTCCATATATATGTATCGCTCTATTTTCCCAAATTTGGACATAGTACTCTTATTTATTAATCAATGTCACTCAAATTTCAAATTTTGATGTACTAGCCGATAGTATTTATACGTACTTGTAGCTCTTACATAAGAATATTCCTCGATTTTTACAAATTTACCCACACTAATTGAACGATTTTCTCTTTTTTAATAATGGGTTCAATATTAGTGGCCTACTAACTCCGTAGGTGCAATATCAACACAGCCAGTGTTGCTAGAAGTAGGGTAAATTCACTATATGTAGGGTTTTTATAAAATTTAGCGTTTTGTAGGGACGTAGGGCCACAATGTAGGACATTTTCACTCAACACAATTTGTAATAATTTTTACATTTTGGTGGCTCTAGAGGAGGAAATTAGAAGCCGGCAAGGCTTGATCTTTAACAATGTGTGGTAAACTTTATTCCTGAAGAAAATTTTGTCAAAATTTTATTTCTATAGAACATTTTGTCAAAATTGTATTTCTATAGAAATTTTTTTCAAAATATTATTTCTATCAAAAATTTTCTCAAAATTTTATTTCTGTGGAATTTTTTCTCAAAATTTTATTTCTATAGAATTTATTGTCAAAATGTTATTTCTATAGAAAAATTTCTCACAAAAATTTGTTTATAGAAACTTTTTCCAAAATTTTATTTTTATAGAGATTTAACATAAAAGATTACTAATTTGGGTAGAATTCTACCAAGTGTGGCAAACGTGGTAGTAATACAAATTTATATTCCAAGTTATATACGTTGCATATTCATGTTTTAAGATAACAAAGTACTTAGAACCATTTTTGTTTTGTATTTTTTTTTTTAAATTTAACGAAAAATATAGTAGGGAAATTGTTTGGGAATGTATGGGAAAGTAGGGAACTTTTTTTGTCCTTGTAGGGTAAACCGAACATTTTCCCTGGCAACATTGACTATGAGCTATAGTCAGATTGACACAAAGCACCAATAGACATGTACCACATAATTTTCTTAAATATGCAACTGCGGTTTATCTCCCAGACCTATATGTTACCCCACAAATGCTTATGATTACTAATTCTGTAATGGTCGTTTAGGGTATGATATAGTCGGCCCCGCCCGACTTTCTACTTTACTTACTTGTTTTGATCTCAGCTTAAAGCCATGCATTGACTAAACTACAAGTGTAGCTTAACCAACAGAGGAAAAGTATACTTGTCAAATTTATTTGGGCAAAGCCCTATAGACTGCAAGATGGTTGGATGTACAGCTGTTTCGGAATTACCACATTCCTCATCAGCATCCTCTACTTGCAGCAATACTATCAACCAATTATCAGAATAAATTCGGGTAATTCACTTCACCAAAAGTGAACTACACTTGAACCTCCCGAAAAAGGGTTTGATAGTCGGCTACTGCCTAAACAAATTTGCCAGCATATCTCTTTTCCTTTGCCAAACTCAAATCATCGATTTGAATGTATTTGGCTGGGTTTGTTTTTGAGCGTGCTTCCTCTATCTTCATTCGTTTTGTTTGTTATTGTTGGCTTCTCTTCAATCGTTATTGTTCAAAACTATCAACCAATTATCAGAATAAATTCGGGTAATTCACTCAACCCGAAGTGAACTACACTTGAACCTCCCGAAATAGGGTTTGATAGCCGGCTATTGCCTAAACAAATAAAAAAATTTTGGTAGATTATGTTTGGCTCGAGTGGCAACCATGATTATGAACCGATATGGACCAATTTTTGTGTGATTGGGAGCGACCATATACTAACACCACGTTCCAAATTTGAACCGGACCGGATGTTAGAGACCATATACCAACACCATGTACCAAATTTCAACCGGATCGGATGAAATATGCTTCTCGTAGAGGCTGAACGATAAATGCAGCATTTTTTAGGCGGAGATATTTGCTATTGCAAAAGCTTCAGAACTTCTATCGATGAGGCCGTTATTTAGATGCGATATCGGCATTTTCATCGATAATCAGACAGCTATAAAGACCGTGGGCAATGCGAACGTAAGGTCCAACGTAGTCAGCCGCTGTCGTAGAGAGCTTACGGTTCTCACTGAACAGCATAATGTAACTCTGTGCTGGGTACCTGGACATTATGGAATAACTGGAAATGAAGAGGCAGATGTACTGGCTAAGGAAGACGCAGGTGGCACAGATAATGTCATCTCGAACGTTTTTCCTCCGCTTCCTTTGTTTATTTACTGGATCAATAGCAAATATGAAGATGTATGGAAAAGACGATGGCTTCTTCTGTGGGCTGTGAACAAACGAAACTAATATGGGACGAAAATAATATTAGGAACTCAACCGTCGAACGGAACGGACGTGTTTTTTAATAGCGGATAAAATCATCGTAATAAGTACCTACTACGAATTTCAAGTGTGGTGGGATATTAGGCCACCATGCAGAGAAATTCAAAGACATCCACTGGGTTGCTAACTTCAGGGCCCAGTGGACGGGTATCGACTGAAGTTATAAATTTGGGCAATGACCAAGAGTTAGGCCCAATTAGTCGACCTGTAGACGGGTCGACAGGTGGCGACAATTTGACAAGTCGGACCTTTTCCAAGGTAACGGCATCAAAAGGAGGTAATCCCTCACGAAAGAGATTCAAAGAACGCAGAAATGCTTTGTTTATCCTAAAGAAATTAGGATCAGTCGACCCAAGCACGTTGTCGGCTAAACAAAGCGATTCCTTAAAATGGGCTCAAGGAATTCTTGAGGCTGGAAAAAGGGAACGATCACCGGATGAGCTGCCATCCTCCAAAAGGGATCAACGATCGTTTGCCTCAGTTGCTAAAGACAGCCTTGTGATGGCTATCATAAATAAAGGAGCATTGGACGGTATGGTTCCAAAGCAAAAATGGGGGGAAATTGAGAATGCTTTGTCTGGCGTCTACTCACAGGTGCTGGAAAAGTTTCCCGGCCCAGATCCTCGACACCAAGAGGCTGGTTGGTATCAAGGACGATTTAAGCTAGTCGCATTTGAGGACCAGAGGTCTATAGAATGTTTTAAAGCTGCTCTGATATTAATTGGTGAAGTTTGGGAAGGAGCTGCTCTAGAGTTAGTCGAGAAGAAAGACATACCGGCTAGACCAAGAGCACATGCGTGGATACCTGCAAACCCTCCTGACCCTGAATCTATTTTAAATAGACTGAAACAATGCAATCCAGATCTTCCAACAGCTGATTGGAAGGTTGGCCGTTTGGATGAAGTGGATGGGCCAAGACGGCATGCAGTGTTTATATTGAACACTCAGTCTTTGCCACATCTAGCAAAGTCCCAGGGCCGTGTATGTTATGGCTTTCATTATATCCAAATGAAGGTGTATAAAAACGATCAGCTAAAGGATTCAGAAATGAACAAGCCTCTGTCTGAATCAGAAGTAAGCGGATCCTCTTGCGAAGTCGAGGGGGATACCAAGACATTTGAAGACATGGATAGATACCGTATACGTGAGGAGGCTTCTACTGCCTCAGAACTCACCAAAGTTGAACCTATGGTTATTGCGAGAGTCACCGATATCTCTGAAGAGGACATTCTTGATGACTCGATTGAAGCGGCTGATGTGACGGTTGTTGAAAATCTCGATGGTCCTACGGATCCTCCAGATAAATCTTCATCATTGTAAGGCTGCATGTGCTGCCTTAAAAGTTCTCCTGATGAAAGGGGACATAGATATAGTTCTTATTCAAGAACCATATGTTTATAAAAACAAAATATGTGAATTAAGTACTCCGGGGTTCAAACTATTGCAGTATACTGGTAATGATATAAATCGAGCCTGTATAATTGCTAAAAACGAGCTCAATTTGTTTCTGCTTCCTTCAATGTGCAATACAGACACTGTCGTTGCAAGTTTAGAAATAGCCAAATGCAAATATTGGGTATCTTCGGTCTACATGGGACATGACAGGGAGATGCCTCCATATGCCGTTAAGACCTTAGTGGAGGAGTCACTGAAAACAAAGACGAAACTCATTATGGGATGCGATGCGAATGCACATCATAGTATATGGGGAAGTAGTGATACTAATGCAAGGGGAGAGTCGCTAATAGAGTTTATTTTGCGTACTAATCTGGTAGTTTGCAACAAGGGAGATGTCCCAACCTTTGTCACTAAAAACAGGCAAGAGGTTTTGGACATCACCTTGGCCTCGCAAGAACTGAATGAAATGATATCTGAGTGGCAGGTTTTAAGTGAACACAGCTTCTCAGATCATCGCTACATCAGTTTCAAATTTGATGTTCATATCACCAAGATCATATTTCCGCCAAATGTTAGGAAAGCTGACTGGAATAGGTATAGGGAATCGTTCAATATGATGATACCGGAAATAACAGAGACAAATATGAGAAATGTGCAAGATATCGAACACGCAGTGGAGCGGATTACTAAGGCCTTCAACATCTCACTGAAAGCTGCATGCCCTAGAGGAAAGCCAAGGGGGAAACATCGACCACCATGGTGGTCTACGGAATTAAGTAATATGAGGAAATCCTGCAGGAAGCTCTTTAACAAGGCAAAGTCCACCAGAGCCCCTGAGGACTGGGACGCTTACAAGAAGAATCTGAGAGGATACAAGCGAGAACTGAGAAAGGCTCAGCATAACTCTTGGAATGCTTACTGCAGCAGTATTGAGAATACGTCCGAGGCTTCCAGACTACGGAAGGTTCTAGCATCCACCAACTCCGCTCCAGGTTTCATTAAAACATCGGAGGGCAATTGGACAACGTCCAGTGAGGAGACGCTGGAGGTACTATTGGACACACATTTTCCTGGAAATCAGACGGTTGAACCATGTACTGGCGGTGCCACAGTTGCTCAGCGGTCGTTTCCTGTCGAGGAAATTGTATCGGAAACTAGAATAAGATGGGCGCTAAATAGCTTTGGACCATTCAAATCCCCTGGACCTGATGGAATTACTCCGGCGGAGTTACAAGCTGTAACTGACAAAATTATCCCCTGGTTGTCGGTGATATATAAAGGATGTATCAACTTATCATATATCCCAGGAAAGTGGAGGGAAACAAAAGTCGTTTTCATACCTAAAGCGGGAAAAGCCTCTCACTCGAGGGCGAAGGATTTCCGACCAATCAGCTTATCCTCATTCCTACTTAAGACTCTGGAGAGGATGATAGATATTTATCTTAGAACTAGCATCGATTCAAGTTTGTTTTCGAAACGACAGCATGCATACTCGAAGGGCAGGTCTACTGAGACCGCACTACATGAACTAGTCAGCTTTATTGGAAGCTCACTATCTGTCAAAGAATACACAATCGTGGCGTTTCTAGACATCGAAGGGGCGTTCAATAATGTCCATCCGAGCTCGATATTAAATGGACTGACAACTCTGAATGTTGATCCATGTATACTCAGGCTGTTAGACGAACTGCTAATGAAGAGACGTATTTCAGCCACACTAGGACAAGCAAACATACAAAAGTATGTGAACAGAGGCACTCCTCAAGGAGGAGTTCTATCACCTCTTCTTTGGAATGTTGCTATAAACGACCTTCTGGTTTCCCTAGAAAAAGAAAGGATACAAGTGGTGGCATACGCAGATGATGTGGCGATAGCAGTCAGGGGAAAATTCCCATCAACAATTAGAGATATTATACAGAGAGCCCTCCGGATGACTGAGAAATGGGCGAAAGATAATGGTCTTGGGGTAAATCCTGCAAAGACAGAAATAGTCATGTACTGCAAAGATCGCAAAACTCCCACGGTTAGGCCCATTTCCTTAGGGGGTATTGAAATTCCCTTTAGGGAGTGTGCAAAATACCTTGGCGTTATTTTGGACAGGAAGCTGAACTTTAAGCTTAATATTGAAGAAAGGGCGAGGAAAGCAACGGTAGCTTTATACTCGTGCAAAAAGGCAATAGGGAAAAAGTGGGGACTAAAACCAAAAATTGTACATTGGCTATACACGGCAGTGGTTAGACCTATAATGCTATATGGTGTTGTAGTCTGGTGGCCGGCACTTCACCAGCCGACAAGTTTAGACAAAGTTCAGCGTATGGCGTGCTTGTGTATCTCAGGTGCATTCAGCAAGACAGGAACAAACTCCCTTAATGTCATACTGCATCTATTGCCTTTAGACATTTTGGCCAAACAGTCAGCTGCAACAATGGCTGTGCGGTTGCGCGAGCTATCGCTGTGGTCGCAAAAAAGTTACGGTCACAGTTCGGTCCTCAAAATAATGCCAGATGTGCCTAACGTAGTGGATTACACTTTGGCGAGCCCACTTTTCGACAAAAAGTTTGAGACTCTAATTCCCAACAGTGAGGCGTGGTGTACACGGACCCCGGGGAATAAAAGATATATAGATTTCTACACTGATGGCTCCAAATTGGATGGCCAAGTGGGTTTCGGAGTATATTCTAAAGATCTGGAACTTCGAATAGCGAAAAGATTACCTGATCACTGTAGTGTTTTTCAGGCTGAAATATTAGCAATAAGAGAGGTGGCGAATTGGCTGAGAAGTAATGTTCCAAAAAATGTGGGCATTAATATATACTCAGACAGTCAACCTGCAATAAAATCCTTGGACTCTGTGTTCCTCAACTCAAAAACGGCCATCGATTGCCGCAAATCTCTCAATGAGATGGCTGAGCAGTACAATATTCACCTAACACGGATCTGGAAAACGTTAACTTAAGCAGTCTGCTAATATTTTTGGAACAATCTAGTTGGTTCAACAAAGAAAAATAATCAAGAAGGTTCAGCGGTTAAAACTAGAAGTGCCCATATGTAATAGGTACTTTTAGTTAATGTGGTATCACAATGGACTGAATAGTCTAAGTGAGCCTGAATCTTAATCGGGCTGCCACTTTAACCTAACCTAACCTAACTCTGAAATCCTGTCATTGCAAAGAGAGGAGTAATGGGGTGGAGGACCTGGGCGCATCCGAAGGACGCACTATCATAGGATGGACTCATTCCGGCTGGAGTGAGTCATACTCGAAGAGGAAGATGGAAAGACGTTTGAGGAACCGCAATGGATCAACTATGGTCTAAGTGGACACAATTCCGCTTGCTCGGATTAGTGTCATACTCGATAACCTAACCTAACCATGTTGACCTTCGTCAAACAAGATTTTCTTTCGTGTAAAGATACCCATTTTTAAGTCGAGTTACTTAATTTTAAAGATAAAACAATTTCATTGAAATGTTTATTGTCTTTTCGACAGCTAAAAAACTTTATACCAGAGAAATGCATCTTCTATGCCAAGTAAAATTCGCATTTGTATTTTAAAGACACGAAATCTTTGGCTTCGCGATCATATTTGTTTCAGTGTGCGGGCATTGAATATACCCACGTTTATAAAATGTCAGCGATAAGGAAAATTGCATTGGGCTCCGGAGAATTGCTAAGCATACCAAAAGTAGAAAAAAGAAACCCCCAAATCCATCTAAATTAAATTTTGTAATCTTTGAACCACCACACCTTTTTATATGTAAACCATTGCAATAGATCGAATAAAAACATGATTTTCAATGGATAGTTTAATAAAGACTAAGTAATAGCATAAATTTAAATACTTAGAAAAGATAATTGAAATATCATTATTTGTATTATAATTCATACATATGATATATTTATAATTAAAGCAAATACTTGGCTCCCATTGTAAATTTATGGGCATAGCAGTCTATCTCAATTGTCGTTTATGGTGATCTCATTATTATACAAAACATGGTCTTAAATTGATTTATATCATTACCGCGCATGCGCATATATTTTAATTATGGGTTCTTGTGCTGGCAGGCATTAAATTATTAATTTATCTTAGATCTACGCATAATTTGCGTTAGTTACACTATCCACGATGTCTGGAATATGGCTTTGAGGGGGATAACATATGCTAATAGCTGATAAACAAGAGATAAAAGTGGACACCATTTAACTGTGATTAAATTTCAATATGTTATTATTAATTAGAGCTCTGACCATAATACAGTGGCATAGATATTTAAAGGAGATAATTGATTAAAATGTAAATTAAAACCACAGGAACTAAAAACAAGCATTTTGGGGCGTTACAATTATGGCCTGCAATTATGGCATATAGTAAAAAAAATTAGTAATTACAATTTAATTATAGAATTGTTTAAGAATTGCAATAGGTACGATATATTATTAGCATGAAAGTTTCGACGATATGTTGATATTCCATATCGAAATATTGCAGTCAAAAAAAGCATTGGAATTTATTTGACAAACATTTATTTTTAAGTGTATCTAGCGATCTTCTATTAATTTTTTCCATTGCCGGTGGAATTCTTTGGGAAAAGTCTTAGGGTACACTCACACTAGCAAATATTTAAACCGTTAGAAAATACGATATTTTGCAAGTAAATAGAATTTCAGGTGGATTTGATGACAGATCCTCTGCCAAATAGATCGTTACTCGAATGAGAACGAGATTTAAAATCGGGAAATTTTGCTTCTAGTTTCATGTAATTTGGATAGTCTGTGCGGCTTTTTTACCCTCAAGAAGTTAAATCGGGAGACCAGTGTATATAAGGATTATATCAAACCCTTACCGATATAAACCAAATTTGACATATATTTTATTATTCTAGCATACCTCAGCAAAAAAAGCGTCGCCAAAGAAGTTGTGAAAATGTTCTCTTTGGATCCGGAAGTGGTGCAAAATTGACGCAGAAGCGATAAATTTAACATGGGCTTGTCATAGGACGGATGTCCACGATTTCAACATCCGCTGCACTGAATTTGCATCACTTCTTAAGGTGTGAGGCGAACCTATTTGTGGACCTACGGTACCTCTACGTTTTGAAAACGGACGCTCAGATTTGGCTTGCGGAGCCTCTTGGGGGAGGAAAATTCATCAGATTCGGTTGAAATTTGATACATGGTGTTAGTATATGGTCTCTAACAACCATGCAAAAATTGGTCCATATCGGTCCATAATAATATATAGCATCGGTCTATAGTTATATATAGCCGATCCCCAAAAACAATCTACCAAAATTTTATTTCTATAGAAAATTTTGTCAAAATTTTGTTTCTATAGAAAATTTTGTCAAAATTTTATTGATATGGAAAATTTTGTTAAAATTTTATTTCTATAGGAAAATTTTTCAAAATTTTATTTCTATAGAAAATTTTGTCAAACTGAATTATATACGTACTTATTCGGCCTTTTTTTTTGTTTTGTTTAATATGGACTAACAATTGAGAAGGCGGTGTTTAGAAGTTTTAAGGTACCTTGCCATTGGCTAGTGTTACCGCAACCCAAGTAATTCGATTGTGGATGACAGTCTGTAGTAGAAGTTTCTACGCAATCCATGGTGGAACTTACGGCCGTATATACTTGTTTTTTATACCCACCACCATAGAATGGTGACTGGGGTATAATAAGTTTGTCATTCCGTTTGTAGCACATCGAAATATCGATTTCCGACTATATAAAGTATATATATTCTTGATCGGGGAGAAATTCTAAGACGATATAAGCATGTCCGTCTGTCTGTCTGTTGTAATCACGATGCAGCCTTCAATAATGGCGCTATTGTCCTGAAATTTGGCACAGATTCGTGTTTTGTTTGCAGGCAGGTCAAGTTCGAAGATGGCCTATATCGATCCAAGTTTTGATATAGTCCCCATATAAACCGACCTCCCGATTTTGCGTTTTGGGCTTTTAAAACCCGTAGTTTTTATCCAATTTGCCTGAAATTGGAAATCTAGAGGTGTTTTAGGACCATCAAAGAGTGTGCCGAAAATTGTGCCTATCGGTCCATGTTTTGGTATAGCCCCCATATAGACCGATTTCCGGATTTTGTTTCTTGGGCATCCAGAAACTGTATTTTTTATCCAATTTGCCTGAAATTGAAAATCTAGAGGTATTTTAGGACCAAAGATTGGTGTGTCGAAAATGGGGTGTATCGGTCCATGTTTTGGTATAGACACCATATAGACCAATCTCCCGATTTTATTTCTTGGGCGTCTAGAAACTGTTTTTACAACCCGATTTGCCTGAAATTGGAAATCTAAAGGTGTTTTGGAATCATAAAGAGGTGTGTCGAAACTGGTTCGTATTGATCCATGTATTGGTATAGCCCCCATATAGACCGATCTACCGATATTACTTCTTGGGCGTATAGATACTGTATTTTCTATCCGATTTGCTTGAAATTGAAAATCTAGAGGTATTTTAAGAATAGGTGTGTCGAAAATGGGGAGTATCGGTCCAAGTTTTGATATATCTCCCATATAAACCGATCCCCCAATTTGGGGTTTTGAGCTTCTAAAAACCGACGGTTTTATTCGATTTGCCTAAAAATGGAAATCGAGATGTATTTTAGAACCACAAATAGGTGTGCAGAAAATGGGGTGTATTGGTCCATGTTTCGTTGTAGCCCCCATATAGACCGATCTCCCAAATTTACTTCTTGGACTTATAGAATCCGTAGTTTTATCCAGTTTTCCAGAAAATTGCCTGAAAATATAAATATACTGGTATTTTAGATCCTCAATAATTTGTATCGCATTTATTTCTACCGGTCCATTATGTAAGACATTGATCGATCGACCTATTTCACTTCTTGAGGATATAGCGGGAGCACTGATCATATAAATTGCTTGAAACTAAAAGTAAAATTTCCAGATTTTACTCCTCGTTATTATTTAAATAATTGCAGTAAAAATCTACGAATTTAAGATTTCAAATCAAGGCTTTTTCATCATTTACACGATGTATTTATGATTTCGCTAAAATTCAAACAAACTTGGTTCTTATAAATCCAGAATCTGATCTAGTCTTCATAGGTAGAATCTTTAAATTTATTTTCGGGATGTGTACTGGTTGAATTGATCTGCTTGGGAGAATATCTGTCATCAAACCCCCTTAAATCCTACATATATTATCATGATACCCGCACCGACGAAGAATTTTCAAAGGAAACTATTATATTTGGTGGTGGGTATTTAAGATTCGGCCCGGCCGAACTTACTATAGTATATACATGTCTTTATACCCACCACCATAGGATGGGGGGTATATTAACTTTGTCATTCCGTTTGTAACACATCGAAATATTGCTCTAAGACCCCATAAAGTATATATATTCTGGGTCGTGGTGAAATTCTGAGTCGATCTGAGCATGTCCGTCCGTCCGTCCGTCCGTCCGTCCGTCCGTCCGTCCGTCCGTCTGTTGAAATCACGCTAACTTCCGAACGAAACAAGCTATCGACTTGAAACTTGGCACAAGTAGTTGTTATTGATGTAGGTCGGATGGTATTGCAAATGGGCCATATCGGTCCACTTTTACGTATAGCCCCCATATAAACGGACCCCAAAATTTGGCTTGCGAGGCCTCTAATAGAAGTAAATTTCATCCGATCCGGCTGAAATTTGGTACATGGTGTTGGTATATGGTATCTAACAACCATGCAAAAATTGGTCCACATCGGTCCATAATTATATATAGCCCCCATATAAAACGATCCCCCGATTTGGCTTGCGAGGCCCCTAAGAGAAGCAAATTTCATCCGATCCGGCTGAAATTTGGTACATGGTGTCAGTATATGGTCTTTCAGAACCGTGCAAAAATTGGTCGACATCGGTCCATAATTATATATAGCCCCCATATAAACCGATCCCCCGATTTGGCTTGCGAGGCCTCTAAGAGAAGCAAATTTCATCCGATCCGGCTGAAATTTGGCACATATTGTTAGTATATGGTATCTAACAACCATGCAAAAATTGGTCCACATCGGTCCATAATTATATATAGCCCCCATATAAACCGATCCCCCGATTTGGCTTGCGAGGCCTCTAAGGGAAGCAAATTTCATCCGATCCGGCTGAAATTTGGTACGTGATGTTAGTATATGGTCTCTAACAACCATGCAAAAATTGGCCCACATCGGTTCATAATTATATATAGCCCCCATATAAACCGATCACCAGATTTGATCTCCAGAACCTCTTGGAAGACCAAAATTCATCTGATTCAGTTGAAATTTGGTACGTGGTGTTAATATATGGCCTCAAACTCCCATGCAAAAATTGGTCGATATCGGTCCATAATTATATATAGGCCCCATATAAACCGATCCCCAGATTTGACCTCCAGAGCCCCTTGGAAGAGCAAAATTCTTCCCATTCGGTTGGAATTTGGTACGTGATGTTAGTAAATGGTATCCACCAACCATGCAGGAATTGGTTCCTATCAGTCCATAATTATATATAGCTCCCATATAAACCGATGCCCAGATTTGACCTCCGGTGCCTTTTGGAGAAGCAAAATTCATCCGATCTGCTTGAAATTTGGTACGTGGTGGTAGTATATGATATTTAACAACTATGCCAAAAGTGGTCCATATCAGTCCATAATCGTACATAGCCCCATATAAACCGATCCCGAGATTCATCCGAGTGAGTTGAAATTTGGTACATTGTGCTAATATATGGTCGTTAACAACCATATCGGTCTATAGTTATATATGGCCCTCAGATAAATCGATCCCCAATCACACAAAAATAAGCGACCCCCATATTTCAATTCTGGCTCTCTACGTACAAAAAGTCCATATCGATTCGTAATTATTTGTAGACTTAACTATACATAACTTTTTTTGTCTAATATATACCATGTATGGACTAAATCACAATTTTGAAAACGATGTTAAGAAGTTTTAAGATACCACAACCCAAGTAATTCGATTGTGGATGATAGTCTTTCGTAGAAGTTTCTACGCAATCCATGGTGGTGGGTACTTAAGATTCGGCCTGGCCGAACTTGCGGCCGTATATACTTGTTTTTTTATATAATTATGGTCCAATATGGACCAATGTCTGCATGATTGCACTAACGCCACGAACCAAATTCCAGCCGGATTGGATAAAATTTTCTCCTTCACAAGCCACTAGAACCATGCAATATTTGCATGGTGTTTAGAAGCCCTATACTAACATCACGTACCAAATTTCAAACGGATCGGATGAAATTTTCTCGTCCAATTTTTGCATCGTTGTTAGATTTTTAACCAGATCGTATGAAATTTGTTCCTGCAAGAGGCTCCGCATACCAAATCTGGGGCCGCTTTATATGAGGTTCGATATGGCCCATTGCAATACCATCTTACCTACATCAAGCACAACTACCTAAAGTAAATTTCAAGTCGGTTCGAACCCTATCGGAATGGAAAAGTATAATCTACGAATACTCAGAATACGGCAGGATCTGTAAACGTAAAGCAAATGAACTGGGGATAAGGGCTAAGGCACTTAGGGAAGTGAATTTAGAGAACGCAAAGAGGCAATGCGGGCCAACTTGGATGAATGGGATGAATGGGAATGGGACACGGGAGACACATAAAGCTATGATGACCAATGCAACGAAATTAGTATGTTATTTTTGAGGTGACCCAGACCAGAAAAAGACTGCCGAACTACTCAAGGAGATTAAGACGATAGTCAGGAGGCCGTGACAATAATGACCGGGCACCTAGAATTAAGAGCACATCTGTACCGAATAGGAGCAGCATAAGATGGTGCATGTATGACGTATTTGAAGAATGATGATGTAGGACGTATTTTATGGATGATGATCTTTGCCATTTCCTTGCCTTTACTAAACAAAACGTTAAACATATCGATGAAGAGGTGATTCGAAACCTGACCCAGTAAATAAATGGGAATTTGTTAAGGACAGAGTTCCTTATAATAAAAGGAGGGTACGATGGAAAAAAGAAGTTATAGCGCACATCTATCCATATACTGGCTTGGGTGTATGTCAAACAGGGATGGAAAATACAATTCTTAAGAAAGTACAAAAAAGATATTTTTTGAGCGAAAAAGTAATTTTTACTAAATTTCAACAAAAAATCCATTAGAAAATTATTATCGAGAGCGCCTTTAGACTGAGTTTTTATGAAAATAAAATTTTGTTTTTCCTCAATTTTAAATATTTTTTTTTATACCCTGCGCCACACTGTGGAACAGGGTATTATAAGTTAGTGCATATGTTTGTAACACCCAGAAGGAGACGAGATAGACACATGGTGTCTTTGGAAATAATGCTCAGGATGGGTCCCTGAGTCGATATAACCATGTCCGTCTGTCCGTCCGTCCGTCCGTCTGTCTGTGAACACATTTTTGTGATCAAAGTCTAGGTCGCAATTTAAGTCCAATCGCCTTCAAATTTGGCACATGTTCCTAATTTGGGTCAGAATAGAACCCTATTGATTTTGGAAGAAATCGGTTCAGATTTAGATATAGCTCCCATATATATCTTTCGCCCGATATGCTAATATGGACCCAGCAGCCAGAGTTTTATACCGATTTGCTTGAAATTTTGTACAAACATTACACTTAGTCGTATAGTCAAGTGTGCAAAATTTGATTGAAATCGGTTCAGATTTAGATATAGCTCCCATATATATATTTCGCCCGATATGGACTTATATGGCTCCAGAAGCCAGATTTTTGGCCGAATTTGGTTGAAATTTTGCACTAGGAGTACAATTAGTAGTATAGGCAAGTGTGCAAAATTTGATTGAAATCGGTTCAGATTTAGATATAGCTCCCATATATATCTTTCGCCCGATATGGACTAATATGGTCCTAAAAGCCAGAGTTTTGGCCCACTTTGGTTGAATTTTGCACAGGGAGTAGATTTAGCATTGTAGCTATGCGTGCCATATTTGGTTGAAATCGATTCAGATATGCACTTATATGGACCCAGAAGCCAGAGTTTTATCCCGATTAGCTTGAAATTTTAAACAAGGAGTACAATTGGTAGTATAGTTATTTGTGCCAAATTTGATTGAAATCGGTTCAGATTTAGACATAGCTTCCATATATATTTTTCGCCCGATATGCACTTATATGGCCCTAGAAGCCAAAGTTTTCGCCCAATTTGGTTGAAATTTTGCACTAGGAGTACAATTAGTAATATAGTCATGTGTGCCAAATTTGATTGAAATCGGTTCAGATTTAGATATAGCTTCCATATATATGTTTTTCTGATTTCGACAAAAATGGTCAAAATACCAACATTTTCCTTGTTAAATCGCCATTGCTTAGTCGAAAAGTTGTAAAAATGACTCTAATTTTCAGCGTTGCCAATTTAGCTTTTTTCCCGCTAGATTTGGCTTTTTTTGAAGACGTTTAGCGGGAAAAAAATGCATTTAGCTTTTAGCTTTTTTTCTGGCTTTTTTCATGACCCTTTTAGCTATTTTTGGCTTTTTTTATTTTCGACATGTTTCTATTGAAATATGGATAAATCGGCGTTTTTATCTAAGCCTTGCTGCAAGTATAAGGGTTTCCACATATTTCAAAGCTCAGTTGAAACATTAATAATGAGTCCAGCCATTATGCGGGCATTCTTGTAGCAAATACACCTTGTAAAGTTTTTTCATTATATACATAAAAGTTATCGTAAACTTTAAATCTACTATTACCATACAAATTTGTTAGATAAACTGTCAGCAAATTATTGGGAATATTATCATTTGACTCGTTTATCCTTTTTATGTTATTATAATATTCTAAAGTTATTACGATATTACTAAATTAAAATAGTAGATGTGAATAGCTTTGTGCACTGAAAAAATACGAACGCGAATTTTGGTTATAATAGCATTTGTGAATTTCTTTTATATAAACTGTTTTCCTTGTCCAAAAGACGATAAAGTCGTTTTGTCCTTATAATTAAGTGATTCAACTTAAAAATGGGTATGTTTTCATGAAAGAAGGAAGAATTAATGAAATAGTCTTTAAATGTGAGGAGTTTTTGCATCTTAACCACAAACCAAAATAGCGTTCAAAAAGAGAAGATGTTTTTCAACACTTTATTTTAAAAACGTATACATACAATAATTTCTAATTGAAGTCGAGTCTGAATTTGGAAATTTAAGTTGGCGTTAGCACGTTTTTAAAGCACTTTGATTGCTCATGAAGAAAAGGAAAATGTTTTTACTGGGAAATGTAAACTATAGGTATTTTCTACAATTTAAATAAAAATAATGTAATTCGAATTTTTCACAATTTCAAAACCAAACTAAAATTTTATTTCAAAAAATGACAAATCATTTTTTTACCAAATCCAAAGCATGCTTAGATCATTTAATATTTTAAAATAACAAGTAAATAAAATAGAGGTGTTGGGAAGGTAGCTCCCACAAAACGAAGGACTTCCAGTAAAAAATTTGTGATAGTAATCAAAATGTATCGAATACGCAAACAGAGCTAAATGCCTTAGATATTGTTACAGTCCCACAGAAGTGAAATTAAAATGAAAATAATATGCATTGTAAGTGAAATAAAGCATTTAAGTTTGTTAAATTTCAATCAAAAATGTGACTTTTGATACAAAAAAATGTAGCTTTTTTTCTAGCTATTTTTTTTAGCATTTTTTAGCTTTTTTTTAGCTATTTTTTGGGCAAATCTAGCGGTTTTTGGTGAAACAATTCTGGCAACGCTGCTAATTTTCCTAAACTTCTAATACATATATATCGAGTGATAAATCATAAATAAACTTTAGCGAAGTTTCCTTAAAATTGCTTCAGATTTAAATGTTTCCCATATTTATACCCTGCGCCACAATGTGGAACAGGGTATTATAAGTTAGTGCATATGTTTGTAACACCCAGAAGGAGACGAGATAGACACATGGTGTCTTTGGCAATAATGCTCAGGGTGGGTCCCTGAGTCGATATAACCATGTCCGTCTGTCTGTCCGTCCGTCCATCCGTCGGTCCATTCGTCCGTCCGTCTGTCTGTGAACACATTTTTGTGATCAAAGTCTAGGTCGCAATTTAAGTCCAATCGCCTTCAAATTTGGCATATGTTCCTAATTTGGGTCAGAATAGAACCCTATTGATTTTGGAAGAAATCGGTTCAGATTTAGATATTGCTCCCATATATATCTTTCGCCCGATATGCACTAATATGGACCCAGCAGTCAGAGTTTTATACCGATTTGCTTGAAATTTTGTACAAACATAACACTTAGTCGTATAGTCAAGTGTGCAAAATTTGATTGCAATCGATTCAGATTTAGATATAGCTCCCATATATGTCTTTCGCCCGATATGGACTTATATGGCCCCAGAAGCCCGACTTTTGGCTGAATTTGGTTGAAATTTTGCACTAGGAGTACAATTAGTAGTATAGTCAAGTGTGCAAAATTTGTTTGAAATCAGTTCAGATTTAGATATAGCTCCCATATATATCTTTCGCCCGTTATGGACTAATATGGTCCTAAAAGCCAGAGTTTTGGCCCAATTTGGTTGAAATTTTGCATAGGGATTAGATTTAGCATTGTTGCTACGCGTGCCAAATTTGGTTGAAATCGGTCCAGATTTAGATATTGCTTCCATATATATTTTTCGCCCGATATGGACTTATATGGCCCCAGAAGCCAGAGTTTTGGCCCAATTTGGTTGAAATTTTGCACTAGGAGTACAATTAGTAATATAGTCATATGTGCCAAATTTGATTGAAATCGGTTCAAATTTAGATAAAGCTCCCATATATATGTTTTTCTGATTTCGACAAAAATGGTCAAAATACCAACATTTTCCTTGTTAAATCGCCATTGCTTAGTCGAAAAGTTGTAGAAATGACTCTAATTTTCCTAAACTTCTAATACATATATATCGAGCGATAAATCATAAATAAACTTTTGCGAAGTTTCCTTAAAATTGCTTCAGATTTAAATGTTTCCCATATATTTTTACTAAAATTGTGTTCCACCCTAGTGCATTAGCCAACTTAAATTTTGAGTCTATAGATTTTGTAAAAGTCTGTGAAATTCTGTCCAAATCGATTGATATTTAAATGTATGTATTTGGGACAAACCTTTATATATAGCCCCCAACACATTTGACGGATGCGATATGGTATCGAAAATTTAGATCTACAAAGTGGTGCAGGGTATAATATAGTCGGCCCCGCCCGACTTTAGACTTTCCTTACTTGTTTTTTTTTTGGTTTTATATCCGTTTACAAAGACTATCGTAGTAATGTAACCACGGTTGCCACAGTTAGTAGAATTCTACTGTTTGTGGATTGGTAGAAGTCATGGTACTTCATAAATTTTTTGTAGATAAATAAAAATACATTTTTGACAAAATTTTCTTTATATACAATTTTAACAAATTTTTCTACAGAAATAAAATTTTGACAAAAAATCGTGTAAATGATGAAAAACCAGTACACTTCCCGAAAATAAATTTAAAGATTCTACCTATGAAGACTAGATCAGATTCTGGATTTATAAGAACCAAGTTTGTTTGAATTTTAGAGAAATCATAAATACATCGTGTAAATGATGAAAAAGCCTTGATTTGAAATCTTAAATTCGTAGATTTTTACTGCAATTATTTAAATAATAACAAGAAGTAAAATCTGGAAATTTTACTTTTAGTTTCAAGCAATTTATATGATCAGTGCTCCCGCTATATCCTCAAGAAGTGAAATAGGTCGATCGATCAATGTCTTTCATAATGGACCGGTAGAAATAAATGCGATACAAATTATTGAGGATCTAAAATACCAGTATATTTATATTTTCAGGCAATTTTCTGGAAAACGGGATAAAACTACGGATTCTATAAGTCCAAGAAATAAATTTGGGAGATCGGTCTATATGGGGGCTACAACGAAACATGGACCAATACACCCCATTTTCTGCATCCCTATTTGTGGTTCTAAAATACATCTCGATTTCCATTTTTAGGCAAATCGAATAAAAACGTCGGAATGATGATGTAGGACGTATTTTATAGATGATGATCTTTGCCATTTCCTTGCCTTTACTAAACAAAACGTTAAACATATCGATGAAGAGGTGATTCGAAACCTGACCCAGTAAATAAATGGGAATTTGTTAAGGACAGAGTTCCTTATAATAAAAGGAGGGTACGATGGAAAAAAGAAGTTATAGCGCACATCTATCCATATACTGGCTTGGGTGTATGTCAGACAGGGATGGAAAATACAATTCTTAAGAAAGTACAAAAAAGATATTTTTTGAGCGAAAAAGTAATTTTTACTAAATTTCAACAAAAAATCCATTAGAAAATTATTATCGAGAGCGCCTTTAGACTGAGTTTTTATGAAAATAAAATTTTGTTTTTCCTCAATTTTAAATATTTTTTTTTGGTTTTATATCCGTTTACAAAGACTATCGTAGTAATGTAACCACGGTTGCCACAGTTGGTAGAATTCTACTGTTTGTGGATTGGTAGAAGTAAAGGTACTTCATAAATTTTTTGTAGGTAAATAAAAATACATTTTTACAAAATTTTCTTTATATACAATTTTGACAAATTTTTCTACAGAAATAAAATTTTGACAAAATTTTCTATAGAAATAAAATTTTGACAAAATTTTCCATAGAAATAAAATTTTGACAAAATTTTCTATAGAAATAAAATTTATAGAAATAAAGTTTTGACAAAAAAAAATAAAATAAAATTTTGACACAATTTTCCAAAAGAAAAAAATTTTGACAAATTTTTCTGTAGAAATAAAATGTTGACAAAACTTTTTGAAGAAGTAATTTTTTGCGAACTAATATTTTTTTGGTAAGATTTTCTCCGTGAATGTAATGATTCGCATTATTTTAGTACGCGATCGATAACATCTCATCTAGAAAGTATTCGTGTGGAAGCGTAATATAGAAACACATGCTTTATAAAATCGTGTTTTCGACTATGACTTTTACTGTTGTCTGTTTTGTCAAATTTGTATAAGACTATTAGCAAATAAGTTTGTTAAAGACTTTCTTAAAACATGAAAATATTTTGTCTAAACTATTGTACCATAAATCTGATATCGACTCAAAAATGTCTAAACAAAAGGTACTAAATCTGAACAGGATGAAAAAGTATTGAAAAAAGTACTATAGTACTGCATTTTCCATCCCTGATGTTAGACGGCATAAGTAAGGGCAACTTTAATCCTCTTTTCACCCTAACCTATCACATTTATATATAAAACAAAAAGGCGTTTAGAGTAGTACAGATCAAATTCATTTATTATCTCAAATTTCTTTAGCAAATTCGATTCATTAAAAATGTCGATCTTCATATTTACATAACATTGTAAACTTTACATTTGGCAGTACAAATTAAATAGTGAAATGAAAATGTTTTTTTTTTTTTTTTTGATTTAGTGAGAAACATAAAAATGATAAAATGCATAAAATGGCTGAATGAGTTTTATGGATTTCCGGTGAAATATTTAAAAAACGAAAAAAAAAAATGAATTTCGAAATTCTTCTGCTAAAATCCTTCGGATTTGCTTTACATTCCCAAATTCTAACTTAACGCCAGAAGTGGATCTTCTTCAATAACTTTAGATCGTTTTGGATTCCATTTCTTTTTTATGATTTTCGTTTTGACCAATTTCAATTTCTTTTTACTTAAACCAGAGCCATGGTTATTGGCATTTCCAGTCTTCTCCTTCTTCTTTAACTTTCGCTCCCTCTCTTCGGCTGCCTTTTCTTCATCGATTTGTTGCAATTGTTCGAAAATATTCTTAGGTCCCTTAATATCTTCCTCTGCTCGTGTAGAATTCTTGGCTGCATACACTACAACATATTGAGAAAAATCAGCCTCTGAAGGTGTATTCAAATCGGCGAAATCGCGAAAATGTTCAAACTGCTCTTCGGGGTATGTGTATTTTTGTATGAATCCTTCAGTAGCAGGCCCACTATGAGAATTACTAGCTTCACCAAAATAAAACTCTCCATGTTCATCGGGCTGGAAACTGGTTTGATCTTCACCCGAATAGAAAGTACCTCCACGCAAAATACCAAAATCTCCTGATCCCAATATACTGGAATCATATTGGCTATACGATTGCTGTCTGGCTTGGGGCGCGAAATTGTTTTGATGTTGTTGTTGAAGGAATTTTCTAAAAAATGGTTCTTCCGTTGGCTGATAAAATGGCCGTGAATGTCCTAAAGGTTGTATGCTCGGTTGAAAAAATGTGGAGAAATAATTTTGAGCAGCCGGTGTTAATGAATCCACGGATGAAGAGGTACTATGATCACGAGAATTTTGAAAACCTCGAGGCTTCAAAGTTGTCAGAATATTTGTATGTTTTGCCCTACGCTCTGTTGATGATGGCAAGGAATCAGATAAGCTGCTTGTGGATTCTGAAAGTAGAAAATATAAGAAAATAATATTTTATATTTGCTATATCAAAGGAAATGTGATATCAAGTATGCACTATAGGTGGGTGGTTCTACATGTTATTAGCTTCAACATGTGATATAAGTTTAATTTCCCAGCAAAACACTTTGAAGTTCTTCCGAAGTCATTCTTTTAACATAATTATGCGCAAAAATGCTCTTCTAGAGCTTTCTAGAGACTTCAGTTGCACTTCACTCATACCACCACTAAGTGTTGCTAGTATTTTTCTGACTCTTGTCCTCAAATCAGGACGTTCTCATCTCCAAAAATACCCAATTTAATTTTAAATTCCTCATGAAAATCCCCAATGAATTTTTAATTTGAAAAAAAGCAAATCAGTAAAAATTTAAAAATTGACAAAAATATAAAATTTTAGTCATACCAGTTAGCGAGCTACAATAAGATTAAGATTTGGAAACAAAACATCAGAAGTCCGGTGATCGTCTTCCAAATGCTCGAGAAAAGACAAGTATATACGGCCGTAAGTTCGGCCAGGCCGAATGTCATGTACCCTCCACAATGGATTGCGTAGAAACTTCTACGAAAAACTGTCATCCACAATCGAATTACTTGGGTTGTGGTAATACTTACCGATGGCAAGGCTTCTTACAACTTTTTAACATCGTTTTCTAAATTGTGAGTTAGTCCATACGTGGTATATATTAGACAAAAAAGGTGTGTATCGGTAAGTCTACAAATAATTACGAATCCAAAACCAAATCTCGGGATCGGTTTATATGGGGCTATATATGATTATGGACTGATATGGACCACTTTTGGCATGGTTGTTAAATATCATATACTACCACCACGTACTAAATTTCAACCAGATCGAATGAATTTTGCTTCTCCAAAAGGCACCGGAGGTCAAATCTGGGGATCGGTTTATATGGCGGCTATATATAATTATTGACTGATATGAACCAATTCCTGCATGGTTGATGGATACCATATACTAACATCACGTACCAAATTTCAACCGAATCGGATGAATTTTGCTCTTCCAAGGGGCTCCGGAGGTCAAATCTGGTGATTATGGACCGATGTGGACCATTTTTTGCATGGTCATTAGAGACCATATACTAACACCATGTACCAAATTTCAGCCGGATCGGATGAAATTTGCTTCTCTTAGAGGCTACGAAAGCCAAATCGGGGGATCGGTTTATATGGAGGCTATATATAACTATGGACGGGTGTGGACCAATTTTTGCATGGTTGTTAGAGACCATATACTAACATAATGTACCAAATTTCAGCCGGATCGGATGAAATTTGCTTCTCTTGGAGGCTCCGAAAGCCAAATCGGGGGATCGGTTTATATGGGGCCTATATATATTTATTGACCGATGTGGACCCATTTTGGCATGGTTGTTAGAGACCGTATACTAACACCATATACCACATTTCAGCCGGATCGGATGAAATTTGCTTCTCTTAGAAGGTCTGCGAGCCAAATTTGGGGGTCCATTTATATGGGGGCTATACGTAAAAGTGGACCGATATGGCCGATTTGCAATACCATCCGACCTACATCAATAACAACTACTTATGCCAAGTTTCAAGTCGATAGCTTGTTTCGTTCGGAAGTTAGCGTGATTTCAACAGACGGACGGACATGCTCAGATCGACTCAGATCGACCCCCCTGGGTCGTGGTGAAACTCTAACACATTGAAATATTGCTCTATGGGGTCTTAGAGCAATATTTTGATGTGTTACAAACGGAATGACAAAGTTAATATACCCCCATCCTATGGTGGAGGGTATAATATGTTATATAACGGTAATTCTAATGATTTTTCCGTTAAGGAATGTTCTTCACGAATATTTCATAATTATTGTGTTTTAAACTAATTACATTACCATATTATGTTTTAAATAAATGCTTATTATACCTCATTCACATTACACTTTCAAAACCGACTTCACTACACCGAAAAAAAGGTAAACTGTTCTACAGGAAGAATAAACTAACTCGTATGAAAATTGAACTAAATTTTACTTCACATTTTGAGATTTCCCCAAAGCGTTGTTAAAACCAGGAAAATTTAATGCACTGTTGTACTTTTTAACTGTAGTTCACGAAATTATACACTTTTATAGAAGAAGAAATGAACTAAAATTTAAGAAGAAAATCATTGGCGCCAAATCATGACCATTTTAACCATACAGTAGTTCATTTCATTATTTTTGGGAATCGTACGAAAATTTTCATTTGTTTTAGTTCATAGTGAACTTATGTGTACGGTCATCGAACTTTATACTCGCGTTTAGTTCATAAAATATTTGAGACGTACTTAAAAACACGAAAATTTCATTGGTCTGTGGAAAATTTCGCAAAAAATAATAAAATTTAACTGCTAACAAATATTTTTTTACAATAAAAATAAGTTAAATTTAGCGTAAAGACGTTACGGACATTTTTTTCTGTGTAGATTCAACTGTCATTTGCCTTATAAAAAGGGATATATAAAATCCACTTATAGTAGATTTCCAACATAATGTGAATGGGCTACTACCCAGCAAAAAAATTGGAAGTTCTTCTCAAGGCACAACTTTAAAAGAACTTCCCAAAATGCCCTCCCAAAGATGTTCTTTATTTTAACTGCACAGGAAGTTCATTTGAGAAAATTTTTTATAATCCGCTTTTTTCATATTTTTAATGGGATTTTTTTTTTGTTTCAAATCAGTTAAAAACATATTAAGAATTAATAAAATGGTACAAATTATTTAAATTTAGCCGAAGAAAATGAAAAATCCTTTATAGAAAAATTACGAATTTTTCAAAATATCTGATGCCAAACGTTCTAGATAAGCTTTATAATGCATTAAAAATCATAAAAAAATTAAAAATTATTTATTTGTCAAAATATCACAAAAATTGTTAATTCACATCCAAAACACTAAATTCACCTCACACCTTAAGAAGTGATGCAAATTCAGTGCAGCGGCTGTTGAAATGATGGACAAGCCTATGACAAGCCCATGTTAAAGTCATCGCTTCTGCGTCAATTTGGCATCACTTCCGGATCCAAAAAGAACATTTTCACTACTTTTTGGCGACGCTTTTTTTGCTGGGTAGATATATTATAATGTAATTCACGAATCCAACTCCCTTAAACAACATTTATTTCTATTTTAAATGTGAAATGAATTTGCGTGTAATCTTATTTAGATGATTTGTTGCATTTTTGATTATTTATACAATATTCGTTTCTATTCAAGTTATGTTCATATTACAGCATTACTCGCCATATTTTGATCCATTGTAATCGGCTAGAGATGTCAATATTTTCGAGATTTGGTTGCCTAAGACAGTAAGTGGCTTTTTTGCAAACCTTGGTATATCTACGAATAGAAGATTACACCCTCAAAAAAATCGCTTCTCTATCATATGTTCCAAACATATTTTGCAGGAAGCACATATATTATTGGATACTGCCGATACATTAATATGTTTGTTATATGAGAACATATTATATGTTTGGAAGCGTTTGAACCCAAAAATATTATATGCTTGGAAGAATTTTCCCCAAAGAAGATTGTGCTCATTCCCTAACATAATTTTCACTTCCACGAAATTTTTAGTTCTTGGTACCTTTTTCTGTAATACAAATAATGTTGAAGAAATTATTCAATCTTATAATTTTTTTAAATTTTACCTTTCGCCTGGACGGAGAATTGAACCGAGGACCAAACAGTTTGTAAGCCAACACACTATCCACTGGGCTACGTAGCAGTTATAGTCACCAGTAGACAATTATCGTTATAAGCATAGTTTGCAGCGCCCACGAGCCCATGCAAACATAACATTATTTAAAAGAAACATACATGTGTTGGAATCGTGGATCAGTGGTTAGCATGTCTGCCTTGCATGCAAAGGGTCGTGGGTTCAATTCCTGCTCCGACCGAACCAATTTTATTTTTTTTTTTTTTGTAATTTACAAATTTATACTATATTAAATTTTTATAATGAAACTTCGAATTGTGGGTTATTAAAAATTTACAGTCAGAAACAGTGCTTGATATAAACGAAATGGACTGAGCTTTTGAATAAAATATTATTATTTTTTTTGCAAAAACAACAATTTTATAACAAAAAACTGTTTTTGGTATAAAAGTTTGAAATTTTGGAAGAAAATCAAAAACTCTAACAAAAAAAGTGTATAAACATACATAAATAATTTTATAATGTACACATATATTTATTTTGGCGTAAACCGTTTTTTACTAGCATTTAATACCATTTTAAATGCCTTTAAAACTTATCGTGTTTTGTACTTAATTTCATTTTTACCTTTAAGGCCGTTAAAAAATGTGTGTCCATAATGCAAAAATGATAAACAAAACACTTGTCCACACATACATAAAATTCTCCTCTCAAGGCGAAAACACATGCTCAAATCTCTATGCTCTTGGTTCCGAATGTCTATTCTCTTTACTCCGAATACTCATTCTAATATTCAAATTAAATAATATTTAGACTTAAGCATATCAAATTGTTGTCCTTATCATAAAGCAGCTTTCCGAAACAACATACAACCGTTTCACAGAAATTGTAAACATATATATGTTTACTCGAAATTTATATACGTTTACATTCACACATATTATTTTTATAAAACATTCATGCCCCAAACATAATATATTTTAACATATTAACATATGTGTCTCAAACATTTAGTGTTAGTTTAGGAACATTACATGTTGGCACTTAAATATATTGTGTTTAAAAATTGTGCCCGAAACACATCTTGTTTATATCGGAACATATGAAAAACATATTTTTCTAATAGTGAATATGGGTCAATTTTTGCATGGTTGTTAGAGACCATATACTAACACAACGTACTCAATTTCAACTAGATCGAATGAATTTTGCTCCTCCAAGAGGCTCCGGAGGTCAAATCTGGGGATCGGTTGATATGGGGTCTATATATAATTATGGACCGATATGAACCAATTTTTGCATGGTTATCAGAGTCCATATACTAACACGACGTACCAAATTTCAACTAGATCGGATGAAGTTTGCTCCTCCAGAGGCTCCGGACGTCAAATCTGGGGATCCGTTTATATGGGGACCAGGGCTGTGGAGTCGAGTCAATTTTGCTCGACTCCGACTCCGGCATTTCTTAGTAGCCTCGACTCCGACTCCGGAGTCCACTCCAGGTGGTGTACCTAAACCTCATTTTAACAGTTTTCCAATTGTAATTTTAAGGTGTAGTGTTCCAAAAATAGACCGATTTAAGTATTTTAGCATTTTAGGGGTGTAAAGAACTCTACATTGTAATTTCGGGCCAATAAATTAAAATCCGACACAAAGTTATATAGAGACCACATCAAA
Source organism: Haematobia irritans (assembly GCF_050003625.1). NCBI lineage: Eukaryota > Metazoa > Arthropoda > Insecta > Diptera > Muscidae > Haematobia > Haematobia irritans. The sequence goes on along the minus strand of NC_134399.1, from coordinate 79,177,611 downwards.
ATATGGGTAACAACAATCTCCAGAATATGAAGTTATAAAAACAAAAAAATTCAAAAAATAATTAATCTTCAAGAAGTTTAAGAAGTAAAATCCTGGTATTGGTCAATATAGGCATTTTATAAAAAAAAATAAATCTATATAAAAAAGAAAAATACACAAACATCAAAATGTCGGGCTATTCAGACAAAAAGTTTAGATGTTAAAAAATATAATGTGCCGGATATATAAAACAAACATAAAATGCCATAACTTAGGACGGGCAGAATTTTAAATAACCACTACCATACAACACACGCAGAGAAGAAACATGATTGTCACAATCATATTCGAAGAGCAAAATAATATGATAGGAGCTATTTTTGCGGCGACCATGTAACATTTTAACCTGCAACCATGTTGGATCAGTGAGCATGGTTCTAAGAAAAATATAATTGTCCTCATCTAAAATGTTATTATATTGATAAAAAGAATTTTGTTTGAATGAAAAGACAATGGTCACGATTTAAAATGTTATGGTATTCATTCAAAATGTTTTTCTTCTAGTTAAAAGAACATGGATGGCCACAACCTAAAATGTTTTGATCTTTATGAAAAAACTTTTTTCATCGTCGGATGCCAAAGGACGCCACTTGAGAAAAGAAAACACAAAATTAACTTTATTTATTTGTTTTTATTTATTTATAAACTAATTCATTGTTTATTTGTATTTATAATGCCGTTCAAGCAAACATCATATATTTTTACACATTCTATTTTATTTCAATTTCAACAATAAGTAATTATTCCATATTTACATCGTGCGCATCAAATGTACAAACGCAGACACCATGTAACTGCAAATAAAAATAAATGATCCATATAGCAAAATGCAGAACAGAAAACAGGTACATTTTTCAATTACACTTTCCTTTTTTGTGTTCACATAAAACCACGTGCCACTTATGAATAAATAAATTAACACAAAACACAGTAAATCCGTATTCTCCGTCCATTCCAAGAAACAATCAACACACGACTGACGCGCAAAATGAAAATCGTGTGTACCTGCGCAATGTTTTTATAAAATTCTTTTCGCTGCAAAAAAGTTAAAAAATTAAATGGTCACGAAAAAAATGTAATGGTCTTTATGGCCATGTAATGGATCTAGACATATCTATACTTAACCTATAAAAATACTTTTTTCCCTGTAAAAAGTAAAAAAAAATGAATGGTCAGGTACATGATTTTCCCGACCATTTAATGGTCTCAAATTCTATCATTTAAATGATAGAATATGTTTGTGGTATTTGATAACCATTCAAATGCTTATTGCCACCATACATTTTTTTCCGCTCGAAAACTATTTTTACAAAGACAAAATACATGGTTTTCGCGGCAATTACATGCTCTAGATAAGCATTAAATGGATGCGGCAACCATGTCCAAACATGGTTTTTCTGTGCGTGCAGATGACAGTTACGAATATTGTTTCTATAGAAGTAAAATGGTGAAACATCGATTTATAAATGGTCTACTAGTTATGGACATTAGAGGCCATCAATTTAATGTAAAGAATTTCGAGGGGCTTTGATGAAACAAACTTTCTCCCAAAAGACCGGCTCAGATGGCAGTTTGGTAGAGGTTTAATTTAAAATTATAGCTGCCAAGGACATCGGGTGTATATGGAGATTTCTCAAGTAATTATCTCCATATACAAAATATGGGCCGACAGGAATTTTCCGCATTTGTTTATGGATCTCAAATAAACTCTAAATTCAAAATTTCTGACAAATCTTATGAAAATTTTAGACTGGGAAAAAATTGTCCGGTATGACCCATCTTCGAACTCGACATGCCTGCAAAAAAAAAGAAGGTTAGGTTCTTCTGCTATATTGCCTTAAAATTGTACCTTTATCAAGATTATATATAGGGTCATAAATCTGTAGTTTAATATGATAAAAATGGACAATACAATTGATCATTTCATCATCGTGCAATTTCACCCACACCCAGAGAAGGAATATGATCACCTCAAACATGTTTTAAGAGCAAAATGTTATTTTTGGGTGGTGACCATGTAACATGGTTTTCGCAACCATGTTATTTCCTCGGAAATCATGTATCTGATTTCGGCAAGCAGGTTATATTTGACGAGAAAATAACATTTTAGTGACAAACATGTTACATGGTCACCATACAAAAATAACATTTTGCTCTTGAAACAGGTTTGAGGTGATCATATTCCTTCTCTGCGTGCATATAAATACACTTTGAATGGCCTGAAATCCAGTACTTCGTTTTTCGTTGTTCGATTAAAAACCCTAATGGAATCTAATTTGTGATGTTTTAAGGTTCATTTAACAGAAAAATTTAATTCGGAGAAACTGAAAAAATGTTACAGCTGTTCAAAGCTGCTTTCAATATTTTTCATTGGTGGCTGGAATGATATTATTCCCTTTCTAAAAAGAAAAAAAAAACAAATCAAAATATAACAGATCGATTATAAATGCGTGTAACAAAATACTCAGAGAATGCATATTGAAGTCTATTCAAACTCCATTCCACACTTATCGAAGTCATTTTTTGTAGTTAACCCCTTTGTCTATAGATAAAAGTGACGGAAATGTTTAAGCCAACGATTGCATTGCATTTTTTTATGACCAGCAAACTGTTTACGCTGACATCTGATGCAATTTACTTCAGTCACAACATCCAAATTGATTCATAATGTTCAGTAAATACTTTGAGAGAAGAGTTTTTATACAACCCCCATGGACAATCTTTTCCTCGAATCATTAAACTTTTTGCCATAAAAAATGATCATTATCTCTGTTGAAGTTTAATCTTTTTCGAAAATCTCTGCATAGCTGCATCTTGTGTTGCAAACGTCAAATGCTACAGTTGCACAAAACTACCGATGACTTTTAGTGATCGCACTGATCCATACCGATTGATATCATAACTTTAAGAGTCTCATTGAAGTTAAACATTGGTTTCAAGCCGTCTGACAGTTTTTCCTCCTCCATGATTACAGGTGAACCCTACTCTAGGTTAAGTGGTGTATTGAAATTGAATTCGTGGAAAGCATAAATGCGAACTATGATTATATTTTTGAGGGCAGAAAAAAAGCAAAACTGGGAGTACTTACATCAATTACAGTAACTAACACAAGATCAAAGTTAATTCCATTGTAGGAAGAGAGGTCATAACTGTCCCACAATCGACATTAAGAGACGGCATAAAGTCTCGAATGGTACACAGAAAAAAATGCCGTAATTAAACTAACTCAAATTTTAACTTTTTTTCTTGCAAAAAAATTGCAAAATTTTCCACAGCCCAGCAATTTTCCACTTTTTAAGCATGTCGCAAATATTTTATGAACTAAACGTGGGTATAAAGTTCAACGACCGTACATATAAGTTCAATTTGAACTAAACCAAAAGAACAATTTCGTACGATTCCCAAAAATTGTAGGAATGAACTACACTATAGATAAAATGGTCATGATTTGGCGCCAATGATTTTTGTTCTCTACTTTTAGTTTATTTTTTCTTTTTAATTTCATGAACTGAAGTTAAAAAGTACACCTGGTTTTAACAACGCTTTGTGAAAATCTCCAAATGTGGAGTAAAATTTAGTTCAATTTTCGCACGAGGTTGTTTGTTCATTCTTCCTAGAAAGCAGTTTTTTTTTTCTGTGTAAGAAGTATAATTCAGTTCATACTAAGAAAATGTGTAACGTGGATAAATGGCTTAAATGGGAAATGTCTGTCCGCACTGTCTGCTTGCTTTCCATGACAATTCTCTAGAGAGTTGACCAATTGCCCAGCAAAAAAAGAGCTTCCAAAAAAGTAGTTTGGATCCCCAATCTGTGATCCGGAAGTAGTGCAAACTTGGATCATCTCCAATGAATTTTACATGGGCTTGTCATAGGACGGAAGTACTCCCTTTTTGGATCCTTTGCATTGCTTTAGAAGTTGTGTCCTGGAAGTTAATTTGAATGAAGAAATTTAAAACGCAAAAAAAAAAAATTCAACCAATTTCTTTTTTTTTTTTCAACCATATTTTTTATTACACTAATATTTTCCTATTATCTAATTTTTTACAATTTGAAAAACTTTTTCGCTCCGACCAGGGGTTGAACCTGGGTTTGATGGCACCATAACAGAACGCCTTAGCACACTCGGCCACAAACGCCATTGAACATAAAGCGTCGAAAGGTCAATTCAAATGTTTGTGATATGATCGTAATACGACACCAAAGAATAACATTATAATTGCTTCTCGAGATGTTCTTTATTAGTATGAACGAAAAAATAAGAAACGCAGGTTCAAATCTCACCAGAGGCAATTTTTTTATTAAATATTTTTCTAAACAAATATTTTTTTATGTTTTGCATCGTTTTTATTTTCGGCATATTTTTTCTATTAAAAATCAAAATATTAAAAATCCTCGTAATTTGCAAACTCTTCTCAAAAGAACTTCCATGGAAGCGAAAAAGTCAAACGGCACAGGTTCAAATCCCAGCGGGGATGCAATTTATTTTTTTATTATTATTTTTTTACTTTTTTATTAATTATACCCTGCGCCACACTGTGGAACTGGTCCGTCTGTCTGTGAACACATTTTTGTGATCAAAGTCTAGGTCGCAATTTAAGTCCAATCGCCTTCAAAGAACCCTATTGATTTTGGAAGAAATCGGTTCAGATTTAGATATAGCTCCCATATATATCTTTCGCCCGATATGCACTAATATGGACCCAGCAGCCAATGTTTTATACCGATTTGCTTGAAATTTTGTACAAACATAACACTTTGTCGTATTGTCAAGTGTGCAAAATTTGATTGAAATCGGTTCAGATTTAGATATAGCTCCCATATATATCTTTCGTCCGATTTAGACTCATATGACCACAGAGACCAAAGTTTACTACCGATTTTCGTGAAATTTTGCGTAGAGAGCAGTATTGGTATTCTACCAATGCTTGGTAAATTTTATTTAAATCGGTTCAGATTTAGATATAGCTCCCATATATATCTTTCGCTCGATGTGGACTAATATGGTTCTAATAGCCAGAGTTTTGGCCCAATTTGGTTAAAATTTTGCACAGGGAGTAGATTTAGCATTGTAGCTGTGCGTGCCAAATTTGATTGAAATCGGTTAAGATTTGGATATAGCTTCCATATATATTTTTCGCCTGATATGGACTTATATGGCCCCAGAGGCCAGAGTTTTGGCCCAATCTGGTTAAAATTTTGCACTATTAGTAATATAGTCATGTGTGCCAAATTTGATTGAAATCGGTTCAGATTTAGATATAGCTCCCATATATATGTTTTTCTGATTTCGACAAAAATGTTCAAAATACCAACATTTTCCTTGTTAAATCGCCACTGCTTAGTCGAAAAGATGTAAAAATGACTCTAATTTTCCTAAACTTCTAATACATATATATCGAGCGATAAATCATAAATAAACTTTTTCGAAGTTTCCTTAAAATTGCTTCAGATTTAAATGTTTCCCATATTTATACCCTTCACCACTACTGTGGTACAGGGTATAATAAGTTTGTGCATTTCTATGTAACGCCAAGAAGGAAAAGTCTGAGACCCATCGTTTAGTATACCGATCGTCTTAGAATTAAATTCTGAGTCGATATAGCGATGTCCGTCTGTCTGTCTGACCGTCCGTCTGTCTGTCTGTTCATGTATTTTTGTGCGCAAAGTACAGGTCGCAGTTTAAGTCCGATCGTCCTCAAATTTGGCATAGGGTCGTTTATTGGGACAAAGACAATCGCTATTGATTTTGGAAAAAATCGGTTCAGATTTAGATATAGGTGCCATATATATTTATACCCGATCTGGTTATAATTGGCGTGTTTATCAACCGATGTTCTTCAAATTCCGTACATCCGAATATTTTATGAGTCTCAAAAAACTTGCAAAATATCAGCCAAATCGGTTCAGATTTAGATATAGCTCCCATCTATATCTTTCGTCCGATTTAGACTCATATGACCACAGAGACCAAAGTTTACTACCGATTTTCGTGAAATTTTGCGTAGAGAGCAGTATTGGTATTCTACCAATGCTTGGTAAATTTTATTTAAATCGGTTCAGATTTAGATATAGCTCCCATATATATCTTTCGTCCGATTTGAATTTATATGGCCTCAAAAGCCAGAGTTTTGCCCTGATATGCTTCAAATCTTGCACAAGGAGTACGTTTAATAGTATCGGTAAGTGTACCAAATTTGGCTGAAATCGGTTCAGATTTAGATATAGCTCCCATATATATCTTTCGTCCGATTTGAACTTCTATGGCCTCAAAAGCCAGAGTTTTGCCGTGATTTGGTTCAAATTTTGCACAAGGAGTACGTTTAATAGTATAGGTAAGTGTACCAAATTTGGCTGAAATCGGTTCAGATTTAAATATAGCTCCCATATATATCTTTCGTCCGATTTGAACTTATATGGCCTCAAAAGCCAGAGTTTTGCAGTGATTTCCTTAATATTTTGACCGAGAGGTACGTTTAATGATATCGTTATGTGTGCTAAATCTGGTTAAAATCGGTTCAGATTTAGATATAGCTCCCATATATATGTACACCAGAGGTGGGAAAATATGGTAGACTATTTCATATTTTGGACCCATTGTCAATGGGATTTTCCTCCAATTGACGGGATAGTTTCCACAGAGAATATATTTAATATGATATTTAAGTGTGTCAAGTTTGATCTAATTTGGTTCAGATTTAGATAAAACCTCCATATATTCGTTCTTCCGGTTTATACAAATAAAGCCAAATTCCCACACTTTACACAAAATTCTGTGATGATTTCCCCATATCATTGTCATATCTTACACACTGTAATGCCAGACTTCCCACAGAACGGTTGAGTTTTAAATAAGGCTCCAATTCGCCCGACTTGACCAAATAATAATATATCACAATCCACACTTGACCACATATCTTGGCAAGATCTAACCAATATCCTTGTAAAATCGTCACTGCTGAGTAGCAAAAATTGTAAATGTTACTCAAAATGTCCTATATCTCGAATACATAAGTATCGCGTGATAAATCATAAATGCTCTTTTGTATAATTGCTTTAAAATTTCTCTTGCTTCATATTTCCCATATTTTTTACTAACATTGTGTTTCATTCCAGGGCGTTAGCCGATTTCAATTTTAATTCTACAGACGTACAAAAAATTGTCTCCATTATAAGTATTTTATCTGGAAATGCAAACCTTTATATAGCTCCCAGCAGATTTGAAGTACTTGAGATGGTAACATAAATGTTGGTCTACATAATGGTGAAGGGTATAATATAGTCGGTCCCGCCCGACTTTAGACTTTACTTACTTGTTTTTAATTTTAATTTTTTTTTTAATTTTCTATTTTGTTTTTGTGAAATTTAATTGTCCAAATTTACACTTAAAATAGCCTGCTTGCGTACTTTCTAATACTTGTCCACAAGGACTGCATCGGAAGTAGAAAAAAATCATTGGGGATCCCAAGATGCGCTTTAGAAGAAATGATTGTGGACTTGTCCAAAAGGACTGCATCGGGAGTGGAAAAAATCATTAGAGGATCCCACGATGCGCTTTAGAAGAAATGTTTGTGGACTTGTCCAAAAGGACTGCATCGGATGTTTAAAAAAATCGATGGGGGATTGTGGTTGGTTGTGGATGGTTTTTAAAAGAAATGTTTGTGGAACAACTTCCATTTTTTGTTGCTGGGCCAAGCAAAAAAAAAGCGTCGCCAAAAAAGTAATGAAAATTTTCTTTTTGTATCCGGAAGTGGTGCAAAATTGACGCAAAAGCGATGAATTTAAAATGGGCTTGTCATAGGCCGGGTGTCCACCATTTTAACAGCCGTTGCATTGGATTTGCACCACTTCTTTAGGTGTGATCCGAATTCAATGTTTTGGATGTAAATTAAAAAATTCTGTAATATTTTGTCAAATAAATAAATTTTATATTTTTTTATAATTTTTAATGGATTCTAACGCATGCCGGAAACGTTTGACCTCAAATATTTTTCAAAATTCACAAATATTTCACATTGGATTTAGCATTATTTTCAACAAAATTTAAATGATTTGTTTTATGAATTCTTACTATATTTTTAACCTATTTGAAGCAAAAAAATTTAAATTACACATTGAAAGTATGAAAAAACCAAGTTATAAAAAATTGAATTAAAAGAACTTTCTGGGTAGTTAAAACAAAGAACATCATTGGGAGTGCATCTTCTGGAAGTGCTTTTAAAGTTGTGCCTTTGGAAGAACTTCCAAATTTTTTTCCTGGGTAGTTGATGGTCCAACACAGACATCCATACTCCCTGACGAACGATATTTCATTTTCAGCCCAAAAGGTTCATTTTGATCGAAACCCTAGATCTATGAATTGCTTATGACTTAGCGATATTTTGCAATTTCTTTTTCTGTGATGATCTCTTCATGATCTTATCGTCAATCAATGGTTGGTTTTTTGTATTGTTTTTTCCACTTCAATCACTTTTGTCATATCATTTCCTGCTAAGGTGTGTAAATTATGTTTCAGTTGTTGCTGCTGCTGCTGCCACTATACCCTTTGTAATTTCCAATGCTTGATGGAAGTTGAATGTAACTCTTTGAATATTTGTTTAAACATACAATTGTTTAAAGTATGTACTTTGTTACAACAATAGCATTAGTGTACAAATCAAAATGTCATTGGATTGAAAAAATATTTTAAACCCCTCCAAAAAAGTGCTCCGTACCTCTTTGCTGAGGAATGTCTTTGGCTTGGGATGTCGCAATTTGTCTAAATGCCATACAATTAATTTCAAATACAAATATGCACTCCCATAACAAATGTAGGAAGATTGACATATTCATGCTGTAATGGAAATCAAGTTGATGGAGGAATAATTACAGATATTTATGTTAGGTTAGGTTATGGTGGCAGCACACTTTGAGAAGCAGTTTATTGTGACATAAAATTAATTAAAATACAACCTAATTGAACCCTTACTAAATGTCTCAGAGCACATAACCACTTAGCTTTAGTTGACTTTCGGCGATCATTCCCTTTTGCCGGCTTCAATAATTTCTTATATCAGGAGCTGCTTTGTTACTCTAAAGGGCTTTGGTCAATCAATCATAATTGAAAAACAAGTAAGGAAAGTCTAAAGTCGGGCGGGGCCGACTATATTATACCCTGCACCACTTTGTAGATCTAAATTTTCGATACCATATCACATCCGTCAAATGTGTTGGGGGCTATATATAAAGGTTTGTCCCAAATACATACATTTAAATATCACTCGATCTGGACCAAATTAGATAGACTTCTACAAAATCTATAGACTCAAAATTTAAGTCGGCTAATGCACTAGGGTGAAACAAGTAAGGAAAGTCCAAAGTCGGGCGGAGCCGACTATATTATACCCTGCACCACTTTGTAGATCTAAATTTTCGATACCATATCACATCCGTCAAGTGTGTTGGGGGCTATATATAAAGGTTTGTCCCAAATACATACATTTAAATATCACTCGATCTGGACCGAATTAGATAGACTTCTACAAAATCTATAGACTCAAAATTTAAGTCGGCTAATGCACTAGGGTGGAACACAATGTTAGTAAAAAAATATGGGAAACATTTAAATCTGAAGCAATTTTAGGGAAACTTTGCAAAAGTTTATTTATGATTTATCGCTCGATATATATGTATTAGAAGTTTAGAAAAATTCATTTTTACAACTTTTCGACTAAGCAGTGGCGATTTTACAAGGAAATTGTTGGTATTTTGACCATTTTTGTCGAAATTTTGTCGAAACCGATTTCAACCAAATTTGGCACGCATAGCAACAATGTTAATTCTACTCTCTGTGCAAAATTTCAACTAAATCGGAGCAAAAAATTGGCCTCTGTGGTCATATGAGTGTAAATCGGGCGAAAGCTATATATGGGAGATATATCCAAATCTGAACCGACTTCAACCAAATTTAGCACGCACAGTTACAATGCTAATTCTACTCCCTGTGGAAAATTTCAACTAAATGGGAGTTAAAAATTGGCCTCTGTGGTCATATGAGTGTAAATCGGGCGAAAGCTATATATGGGAGATATATCCAAATATGAACCGATTTCAACCAAATTTGACACGCATAGTTACAATGCTAATTCTACTCCCTGTGCAAAATTTCAACTAAATCGGAGTTAAAAATTGGCCTCTGTGGGCAAATGAGTGTAAATCGGGCGAAAGCTATATATGGGAGATATATCTAAATCTGAACCGATTTGGCTGATATTTTGCAAGTTTTTCGAGACCCATAAAATATTCGGATGTACGGAATTTGAGGAAGATCGGTTGATATACACGCCAATTATGACCAGATCGGTGAAAAATATATATGGCAGCTATATCTAAATCTGAGCCGATTTTTTCCAAAATCAAAAGGGATCGTCTTTGAGCCGAAACAGGACCCTTTACCAAATTTTAGGACAATCGGGCTAAAACTGCGAGCTGTACTTTGCACACAAAAATACATCAACAGACAGACGGACAGACAGACAGACAGACGGACATCGCTAAATCGACTCAGAATTTAATTCTAAGCCGATCCGTATACTAAAAGGTTGGTCTATGATTACTCCTTCTTGGCGTTACATACAAATGCACAAACTTATTATACCCTGTACCACAGTAGTGGTGAAGGGTATAACAAGTAAGTAAAGTAGAAAGTCGGGTGGGGCCGACTATATCATACCCTAAACCAACCCTTTACTGAATTAGTAATCATAAGCATTTGTGGGGTAACATTGATATAGGTCTGAGAGATAAACCGTGGTTGCATATTTAAGAAAATTAAGCGGTACATGTTTATGGGTGCTTTGTCTCAATCTGACTATAGCTCATAGTCTGTGTTGCCAGGGAAAATATTCGGTTTACCCTACAAGGACAAAAAAAGTTCCCTACTTTCCCATACATTCCCAAACAATTTTCCCTACAATATTTTTCGTTAAATTTAAACAAATTTTACAAAACAAAATGGTTCTAAGTACTTTATTATCTTAAAACATGAAAATGCACCGTATATAACCTAGAAAATAAATTTGTATTACCACCACGGTTGCCACAGTTGGTAGAATTCAAATAGTATTATTTTGTTAAATCTCCATAGAAATAAAATTTTGAGAAAAACAAATTCCATAGAAATAAAATTTTGAGAAAAACAAATTCCATAGAAATAAAATTTTGAGAAATTTTTTTATAGAAATAATATTTTGAAAAAAATTTCTATAGAAATACAATTTTGGCAAAATTTTCTATAGAAATAAAATGTTGACAAAATTTTCTACAGGAATAAAGTTTTAACAAAAATTTCTATAGAAATATCTGTTTGGTAGATTTGTGGTAATCTTCAAATTTTGTTAGATTTTTTTTCGGCACGAGTGGTAACTGTTGTTACCACACATTGTTAAAGATCAAGCCATGCCGGCTTCGAATTTCCTCCTCTAGAGCCACCAAAATGTAAAAATTATTACAAATTGTTTTGAGTGAAAATGTCCCTACATTGTGGCCCTACGCTAAATATTAGAAACAAACCTACATATAGGGAATTTCCCCTAGTTCTAGCAACACTGGCTGTAGTTGATATTGCACCTATGGAGTTAGTATGCCGCTAATATTGAGCCCATTATAAAAACAGAGAAAATCTCTCAATTAGAAATCCAAAATCCAAATTTGTAAATATCCAGCAATATTCTTATGTAAGAGCTACAAGTACATATAAATACGATCGGCTAGTACATCAAAATTCGAAATTTGACTAACATTGGTTAATAAATAAGAGTATTATGGCCAAATTTGGGAAAAATGAAGCGATGCATATATATGGAAGCTATATGTAAATCTGAACCAATTTGCATAATATTTTGCGGGTTTGATTAATACCATAAAAGGTTACCTTGTGCAAAATTTGAGTAAAATCAGTTAAGAAATGAGGCCTCTATGGTCAAACATAAGGTTATTAGGGGCAAATTTTTCAAAATCGGGCGATACATATATGGGAACTATATCTACATCTGAACCGATTTCTATGAAATTTTGCCCATACCGTTAGTACTATAAAGGACTGGATCTAGCCAACTTTGAGTAAGATCGGACAATAAATAAGGGTTCTATGGCCAAATTTGGGAAAATCGGGCTATACATATATATGACAGCTAGATCTCAATCTGAATCGATTTCGATGATTTTTTGCACATATAGTTAGTGCTATAGAAGATTACATTTAGCCAACTTTGAGTAAGATCGGTTGATAAATAAGGGTTTTATGGCCAAATTTAGAAAAATCCGGCGGTACATATAAAGGGTGGTTAAATTTTCAAGGGCCGATGTTGATTTTGAATAAAACACAAACTATTTAGGAAATTATTGTAATTTTATTTTATTATGATATATTGGTATTACTCAATTATGTATGGAACAAAACATCGACCAAATGGGCGCCGCGACTTCCAAATTTTCGATGACGCTGAGGCATAATGGAGGTTCTATGCCGTTAATGTGCCGAATTATCTCATCCTTTAGCTCTTGAATTGTTGCTGGCTTATCGACGTACACCTTTTCTTTCAAATAACCCCAATGAAAAAAGTCCAACGGTGTCAAATCACATGATCTTGGCGGCCAATTGCCATCGCCATTACGTGAGATAACACGGCCATTGAATTTGTTGAGCAAAAGAGCCGTTGTTTCGTTAGCTGCGTGGCAAGTGGCACCGTCCTTCCGAAACCACATATCGTCCACATCCATATCTTCCAATTCGGGCCATAAAAAGTTCGTTATCATCTCACGATAGCGAACACCATTCACAGTAACTGCCTGACCGGCCTCATTTTGGAAAAAATACGGCCCGATGATGCCGCCAGCCCATAAACCGGACCAAACAGTCACTCTTTTTGGGTGCATTGGTTTTTCGACAATCACTCTTGGATTCTCATTCGCCCAAATGAGGCAATACTGTTTATTGACGAATCCACTGAGGTGAAAATGTGCCTCATCACTGAAGATGATTTTCTTCGAAAATTGATCATCCACTGTTGCCATTTCTTGGAACCATTGGAACATTATTGGATTGTGTATCTCTCCATGGTTCAAATTGAGTAAGTCTGCAATAGAGAAATGTCAAATAAAATTCGGAAAAAACTTGGCGTTTAGGTGTGGTTCACATTCAACATCGGCCCTTACAATTTAACCACCCTTTATATAGGAGCTATAGCTATATCTGAACCGATTTCAATGAAATTTTGCAGACTTCAAGGGTGATCCAGAAGATTATTTTGTGCTAAATTTGACGATGATCGGTTAGTAAAAAAGAGCAACGCGACCACATTTGTCGAAATCGGACGATACATATATATGGGAGCTATATCTAAATTTGATCCGATTTCTTCTAAATTCAATATCGTTCGTCCTTGTGTCCAAACAACTCCCTGTACCAATTTCATCAAAATCGATTAATAATTGCGACCGGAATCCTGTGAACAACAAATGCATGGATAGACGGACGGACGGACGGACATTAAGCGCTAGATCGACTCAGGAGGTGATTCTGAATCGATCGATATTTTATGGGGTCTAAAATCAATATTTCTGGTAGGCACATTTTTTGGCAGATCAAACTTATTATACCCTGAAAACTATGTGGTTTAGTGTATAAAAAAGGCTGACTTGCCAAAGTGATGTCCAAGTCTGTCGGCTTGTTCGTAGGTCATTGTTTTCTACCAGTATCGCCCGAATGCCAAAAAAAATTTCAGCGATAGTTTATATTCACTTAGTAATGCAGATGAGTTTTTCATAGCTTCCATACATGATTTCATTGTTAAAATTCGGAAGGTCTGTATCATCAAACCAAAATATATATGACGATTTTTTGGTAGGAAATTAAAATGGAACGCAGAAAAAGTAAAATATTTTAAAGGAAGAATAAACTACCTCGTGCAAAACTTGAACTAAATTGTATTCCACATTTTGAGATTTTCACAAAGCGTTGTTAAAACCAGGAAAATATAATGTCCTGGTGTACTGTTTAACTGCACTTCTGTGTAGATCGTTTGTAAGAAAGCGATATGTCGATGTGTTCCAAATGGAGGGGCATATTTATTGTACTCCCTTCTATGGTAGTGGGTCTGGTTGGAAATGGAATTATTACCATCGACGAACCCATTCTATGTACCTTCCAGCTGAATTTTTTTTCTTCATTTCAGATTTTATTTGAAACAGAGAGCGTTTTCACAATACGAAAGCCCGCAATTCGTATGATTGACAGATAATGGCACGAGTTTTAATTGCGTTAGATTTCCTACAAATCCCCCTCTGCTCTCGTTCTCTCTCCCCATCCCCGTGATTCTTATAATGATTTATAACAAATGGTTACAAAATTGTACATAAACTAAAGTCAATCGTTATCGCAATTTCCTTTAAATGCTAAGAGACCATATTAGCCACGAAGAAAACTGTGACCAAACAAATGATTGACTATAACAGCGTAATTAATGCAATACTGATGCGAGTTCAACGAAGCAATTAAAGAAACTTTTGCTGCTATAATCAACCCGCTTTTAGATCAACTTCGCAGAGCAGGCTCACAAATGGATGGTAAACATACCGCGCTAATATGGCAAAGCTACAAAGTCACGACCATGATCTTTGAATTGGTCCAGCTCGATTTGGAATAGTAATGAAAAGACAGCAGACAAGACGAATAAAACCTTAACATTAAATGACTTTTTCAACTTGGCACATTGTTACACAAATATTTTCGAAAATAAAAACTGATTCCAATTTCATAATCACACAAAAAAAAAAAAATATTTACAGATAAACATGTGAATTGAGATTTTGTTGCAATTGTAGTAAAGCTGACTTAAACTCCATGCATAGCTAGACTAAGTGGCAACAATCAATCTCGAGTGTTAAATATGGCATGAAAGAAAAAACACACTAAGCGAGAATTATTGCCTGACCACAAAACGATTGATTAGCCAACTAAATAATAAATAGACAATAATTGTAGATAATCGTCAATACAAATGTGGAATATAAGACACATATCTGCATAATGCAGTCTAATGATGTACTTAAAAACAATCACATTTAATTATAATAATTAAAAGTCGAAGGCTTATCAATAGCTCATGTGAAAGGACTGAGTTAGTCTAAGTTGGCGTGTATTACAAACAAGGCAGTTTCTTTTCATGAAATATGAATGGCAATGTGGTGGAAAGTTAGATTTCCCGTTTCACATAAAACAGGGTCATGGATTGAATCTACACATTTTTCCCGGGGTGATACCAAAACATCTAACGATACACACCATCTACGTTTTGTGGACCTATTTAAAATATTTCTAGATTTCCAATTTCAGACAGATCGGATAAAACTTGCATTGTATATATATAGGGCGTGTATACACGCCCTAGAAGTCAAATCGGGAGATTAAGCTATATGAGGCTGATACAAACATTTTTACAGACCAGTCACGCGAACACCTCTAAGAGCGCGTGACTGAAATTTCACTCACATTTACGAAGTATAATTTTTATTCACGCACGATGCGTGTGGTAGCCAATTCCACTCACGCACATTCACGAAATGAAAACCAGTACTCACGCACGCTCACGCGCGAACTACTTTTAAAGACTCATGCCCACGCACGATTCACGACAATTCACGTGATTCACGACATTTTCCAAACGGAAATCAGCAAAGGTTACAAAATTCAAATCTTGTTTTTTCTTTTGTGAGCGTGATTTTGAGAAATTTTATTCATGCACATTCACGAACCGATTTTATTTCTCACGCACGCTCAAGCACGACATATTTATTTTAGTCCCATTCACGCACATTCAAGAGAGTTACTTGGGATTTTATTCAAGACTCACGTGATTCATCCGTGTCACGAGAATTTCGTGTCACGCGCACAACTCTACCTGAAACGGCAGACAAATCGGATAATAATTGGAATGTCTGAACGATCAAGAATCCAGCAAACAAAGTTGAAAGTTGTTCCTCAAACATCCACTTCAGATGCATTCCTTTTGGACAAGTCCACAAACATTTCTTTTAAAGCGCATCCCGGGATCCCCCATCGAGTTTTTCCTCTTCCGATACAGCTCTTTTGGAGAAGTATTGGAAAATACACAATTAGGCTATTTTAAGTGAAGACTTAATTTTTTGGCTTTTAAATTTCACAAAAAATAGATAACTAATAAAAAACAAGTATATACGGCCGTAAGTTCGGCCAGGCCGAATCTTATGTACCCTCCACCATGGATTGCATAGAAACTTGTACTAAAGACTGTCATCCACAATCGAATTACTTGGGTTGTGGTATCTTAAAACTTCTTAACATCGTTTTCTAAATTGTGAGTTAGTCCATACGTGCTAGAGAGCCAGCATTGAAATATGGGGGTCGCTTATATGACGGCTATATACAATTATGAACTTTAGATATAGACCAATATTTGTTTGATTGGGGATCGATTTATCTGAGGGCTATATATAATTATAGACCGATATGGACCTAGTTAGGCATGGTTGTTAACGGCCACATACTAGCACAATGTACCAAATTTCAACTGACTCGGATGAAATTTGCTCCTCCAAGAGGCTCCAAAACCAAATCTCGGGATCGGTTTATATGGGGGCTATATATGGTTATGGAATGATATGGACCACTTTTGGCATGGCTGTTAAATATCATATACTACCATCACGTACCAAATTTTAACCAGATCGGATGAATTTTGCTTCTCCAAAAAGCACCGGAGGTCAAATCTGGGGATCGGTATATATGGGGGCTATATATAATTATGGACTGATATGAACCAATTCCTGCATGGTTGTAGGATACCATATACTAACATCATCTACCAAATTTCAACCGAATCGGATGAATTTTGCTCATCCAAGGGGCTCCGGAGGTCAAATCTGGGGATCGGTTTATATGGGGGCTTTATATAATTATTGACCGATGTGGACCATTCTTTGCATGGTCGTTAGAGACCATATACTAACAACATGTACCAAATTTTAGCTGGATCGGATGAAATTTGCTTCTCTTAGAATCCCCGCAAGCCAAATTTGGGGGTCCGTTTATATGGGGGCTATACGTAAAAGTGGACCGATATGACCCATTTGCAATACCATCCGCAACCTCCTACATCAATAACAACTACTTGTGCCAAGTTTCAAGTCGATAGCTTGTTTCGTTATAAATTTGGGCAGCGACCAAGAGTCAGGTCCAATTAGTCGACCTGTAGACGGGTCGACTGGCGGTGACACTTTGGCAAGTCGAACCTTTTCTAAGGTGACGACATCAAAAGGAGGCAATCCCTCCCGAAAGAGATTCAAGGAACGAAGAAATGCTTTGTTTATCCTAAAGAAATTAGGATCAGTCGACCCAAGCACGTTGTCGGCTAAGCAAAGCGATTCCTTAAAATGGGCTCAAGGAATTCTTGAAGCTGGAAAAAGGGAACGATCACCGGATGAGCTGCCATCCTCTAAACGGGATCAAAGATCGTTTGCCTCAGTTGCAAAAGACAGCCTTGTGATGGCTATTATTAATAAAGGAGCATTGGACGGTATGATTCCAAGGCAAAAATGGGGGAAATTGAGAACGCGATGTCTGGTGTCTACTCAGAGGTGCGAAAAAAGTTTCCCGGACCAAGTCCTCGACAGCAAGATGCTGGATGGTATCAAGGACGATATAAGTTAATAGCTTTTGCAGACCAGAGGTCTATGGATTGCTTTAAAGCTGCATTGGTGCTAATTGGTGAAGTTTGGGAAGGAGCCGCTTTGGAGTTAGTCGATAAAAAAGACATACCGGCTAAACCTAGAGCACATGCATGGATATCGGCAAACCCTCCTGATCCTGAGTCAATACTAGAGAGACTAAAAGAATGTAACCCAGATCTTCCAACCGCCGATTGGAAGGTTGGTCGTTTGGATGAGGTGGATGGACCAAGACGACATGCGGTGTTTATATTAAACATAGAGTCGCTGCCACATCTAGCCCAGACCCAAGGACGCGTAAGTTATGGCTTTCATGATATCCATATGAAGGTATACAAAAGCGATCAGCCAAAGGATACCGAAACGGACAAGCCTCCGGTAGAGTCAGCAGTGAAAAAATCTCCTAGCGAAGCCGAAGGAGACATAAAACCTGCAGACTATGGCGAAAATCATATGCGGGAAGTTTCTACAGGCTCAAGCCTCACCAAAGCTGAACCGCGGATTGTTGCGAGAGTCACCGAGATCTGTGAAGAGGAAGTCCTTGATGACTCAATTGAAGCGGCTGATGTGACGGTGGTTGAAAATTTGGATGGTTCTACGGTTCCTCCAGATAAATCTTCACCATTGTAAGGCCGCTTGTGCTGCCTTAAAAGTTCTCCTGATGAAAGGAGACATAGATATAGTTCTTATTCAAGAACCATACATATATAAGAACAAGATCTGTGAATTAAGCACTCCGGGTTTCAAACTTTTGCATAATACCGGTAACGATATAAATCGAGCATGTATAATTGCTAAACACGAACTAAACTTGTTTCTGCTTCCTTCATTGAGCAATGCAGACACTGTCGTAGCCAGTCTAGAGATATCCAAATGCAAATATTGGGTATCTTCGGTCTACATGGGACATGATAGGGAGATGCCACCCTGTGCCGTTAAGACCTTAGTTGAGGAGTCACTAAAAACAAAGAAAAAACTCATTATGGGATGCGATGCAAATGCACATCATAGTATTTGGGGAAGTGGTGATACTAATGCAAGGGGAGAGTCGCTAATAGAGTTTATTTTGCGTACTAACCTGGTAGTTTGCAATAAGGGAGATGCACCAACCTTCGTCACCAGGAACAGACAAGAGGTTTTGGACGTAACGTTGACCTCTCCGGAACTGAATGATAAGATATCTGAGTGGCAAGTTTTGAGGGAACATAGCTTCTCAGATCATCGCTACATCAGTTTCAGATTGGCTGTTCGTACTTCAAAGACCATATTTCCGCCAAATGTTAGGAAAGCTGATTGGAAAAGGTATAGGGAATCGTTCAATTTGATGATACCGGAAGTGCCGGAGACAAATATGAGCACTGTGCAAGATATCGAACACGCAGTGGAGCGGATTACTAAGGCCTTCAATATTTCACTGAAAGCTGCATGCCCTAGAGGAAAGCCAAGGGGAAAAAATCGGCCGCCATGGTGGACTACGGAGTTAAGTAATATGAGGAAATCCTGCAGGAAGCTCTTTAACAAAGCAAAGTCCACAAGAGCTCCGGAGGATTGGGACACTTACAAGATGAATCTGAGAGAATATAAACGAGAACTGAGAAGGTCTCAACAAAACTCTTGGGATGATTACTGTAGCAGTATTGAAAATACGTCAGTGGCTTCCAGACTACGGATGGTACTAGCATCCACTAACACCGCTCCAGGTTTCATTAAAACATCGGAGGGAAATTGGACAACGTCCAGTGAGGAGACGTTGGAGGTACTTTTGGACACACACTTCCCTGGATCAATCAGACGGTTGAACCATGTTCCGGCGGTGTAACAGAGGCTCAGCGATCATTTCCTATCGAGGAAATTGTGTCGGAATCTAGAATAAAATGGGCTTTAAATAGCTTTGGACCATTCAAATCCCCCGGACCTGATGGAATTACTCCGGCGGAGTTACAGGCAGTGGCTGAAAGAATTAGCCCCTGGTTGACGGTGATATATAAACAATGTGTAAACTTAGCATATATTCCAGAAAAGTGGAGGGAAACAAAAGTCGTCTTCATACCTAAAGCAGGAAAAGCCTCTCACTCGAGTGCGAAGGATTTCCGACCAATCAGCTTATCCTCATTCCTACTTAAGACCCTGGAGAGGATGATAGACATGTATCTTAGAACTAGCGTGGATTCAAGTTTGCTCTCGAAACGACAGCATGCATACTCGAAGGGCAGGTCTACTGAGACCGCATTGCATGAACTGGTCAGCTTTATTGAAAGCTCACTATCTGTCAAAGAATACACAATCGTGGCGTTTCTAGACATCGAAGGGGCGTTCAATAATGTCCATCCGAGCTCGATATTAAATGGACTGACAACTCTGAATGTTGATCCAGGTATACTTAGGCTGTTAGACGAACTTCTAATAAAGAGACGTATTTCAGCCACACTAGGGCAAGCAAACATACAAAGGCATGTGAACAGGGGCACTCCCCAAGGAGGAGTTCTATCACCTCTTCTTTAGAATGTTGCTATAAACAACCTTCTGGTTTCTCTAGAAAAAGAAAGAATAAAAGTGGTGGCATACGCAGATGATGTGGCGCTAGCAGTCAGGGGAAAATTCCCATCCACAATCAGAGATATTATACAGAGAGCTCTCCGGATGACTGAGAAATGGGCGAAAGATAATGGCCTTGGTGTAAATCCAGCAGACAGAAATAGTCATGTACTGCAAAGATCGCAAAACTCCCACGGTTAGGCCCATTTCCTTAGGGGGTACTGAAATTCCCTTTGGTGAGTGTGCAAAATACCTTGGCGTTATTTTGGACAGGAAGCTGAATTTTAGGCTTAATATTGAAGAGAGGGCGAGAAAAGCCACGGTAGCTTTGTACTCGTGCAAAAAGGCAATAGGGAAAAAGTGGGGACTAAGACCAAAAATTGTGCATTGGCTATACACGGCAGTGGTTAGACCTATAATGCTGTATGGTGTTGTAGTCTGGTGGCCCGCACTTCAGAAACCGACTTGTTTAAAGTTCAGCGTATGGCGAGCTTATGTATCTCAGGCGCATTTAGTAAGACTGGAACAGAGTCCCTTAATGTCATGCTACATCTATTGCCTTTAGACATTTTGGCCAAACAGTCAGCTGCAACAACGGCTGTGCGGTTGCGCGAGCTATCGCTGTGGTCGGAAAAAATGTACGGTCATAGTTCGGTCCTCAAAGTAATGCCAGATGTGCCTAACGTAGTGGATTATACCCTGGCAAAACCACTTTTTGACAAAAAGTTTGAAACTCTAATTCCCAACAGTGAGGCGTGGTGTACACAGACCCCGGGGAATAAAAGATATATAGATTTCTATACTGATGGCTCCAAATTGAATGGACAAGTGGGGTTCGGAGTATATTCTAAAGATCTGGAAATTCGAATAGCGAAAAGATTACCTAATCACTGTAGTGTTTTTCAGGCTGAAATATTAGCAATAAGAGAGGTGGCGAATTGGCTGAGAAGTAATGTTCCAACAAATATTGGCATTAATATAAACTCAGACAGTCAACCTGCAATAAAATCCTTGGACTCTGTGTTACTTAACTTAAAAACGGCCATAAACTGCCGCAAATCTCTCAACGAGATGGCTGAGCAGTACAATATTCACCTAATATGGGTGCCTGGTCATAGGAACATACCGGGGAACTGTGAAGCAGACGTGTTAGCAAGGCTAGGAACTACCTTACATATTCCAGGGGAACTAGAATCTGTTGGTATGTCTCTGGCCACCTGCAAGCTCTTACTGCGTGAGAAGGCTGTTATGATGGCCAATATTCGATGGGAAAATTGCAAGGGTTGTAACGACACCAAGCAAATATGGCCCCATTTAAACTTAAACCGCACACTAGATATGCTAGTGTTCTCAAGGCGTCAGATAGCACTCCTGATATCTGCTATAACGGGTCGCTGCCTGATAGGCGAATTTGCAAAAACTATAGGTGCGAAGTATAATGACTATTGTATAAGCTGTCATGACGTGGAGGAAAAGGAATCAATTAAACACCTCTTGTGTGAGTGTCCTGCTTTTTGTGTAAGGCGTAAGCGAATTTTAGGAACATATAGCTTTAGATTACTGGCTGACCTGGAAAACGTTAACTTAAGCAGTTTGTTAATGTTTTTGGATCAATCTGGTTGGTTCCACAAAAGTGAATAATAGAGAAGGTTCAGTGGTTAAGACTAGAAGTGCCCATATGTAATAGGTACTTTTTGTTAAATGTGGTATCACAATGGACTGAATAGTCTAAGTGAGCCTGAAATTTAATCGGGCTGCCACTTTAACCTAACCTAACCTTGTTTCGTTCGGAAGTTAGCGTGATTTCAACAGACGGACGGACGGACGGACATGCTCAGATCGACTCAGAATTTCACCACGACCCAGAATATATATACTTTATGGGATCTTAGAGCAATATTTCGATGTGTTACAAACGGAACGACATCTTATGGTGGAGTGTATAAAAATAATACTAAGAAAATATTAAATTTCATCCCCGCTGGGATTTGAACCCGTGCCGTTTGTCTTCTTCACTTCTATGGAAGTTCTTTTGAGGTGTTGAAAATTACGATAGCTTTTAATTTTTTGTTGATTTCTAATGGAAAAAAAGATTTATACAAATATAGGCTGACTTATTTTGAAGATTTAGCGTCTTTGGTTAAAATTTTTTTAGAATTAAGAAAACATTTTTTACTTTAAAGTATAAGTTATAATTTGTATTTTTAAACTGAGATTTGTTTGTACGTGAGTACCTTTATTAATAAACCGCGAAAAGAGAATGAAAATTTGATAAATGAGATCTGTATCCTAATTTTAGTTTTATTGACCCAAGATTTAAAGTCATGTAGGTCGATAAAAAATTTCCTTATTTTAAAGAAGCCGCATCTTTGGCTCGGAATCAATACCAAAATTCTTAAGGAAAGATCAAAATCTTTGGATCCAAGTAAACTTTTTTTGAGTGCATATTTACAAAAAATACAAACTTTCAACTGAATCGGATAAAAATTGTTCCTCCAAAACTAAATCTGGGGATTGGTTTATATGAGGGCTATATATTCCCAGCACAAAAATTTAGAAGTTCTTCCAAAGGCACAACTTTAAAAGCACTTCCAGAAGATGCACTCCCAATGATGTTCTTTATTTTAACTACCCAGGAAGTTCTTTTAATTCAATTTTTAATAACTTGGTTTTTTCATACTTTTAATGGATAATTTTAACTTTGTTTGTTTCAAACAGTTTAAAAACAGAGTAAGAATTCATAAAATAATACAAAAAAATTGTGAATTTTTGAAAATATTTGAGGTCGAACCTTTCCGAAAAGAAGCGTTAGAATCCATTAAAAAGTATAAAAATTAATTATTTGACAAAATACCACAGAATTTTTTAATTTACATCCAAAATATTGAATTCAGGTCACACCTAACGAAGTGATGCATATTCAGTGCAACGGCTGTTGAAATGGAGGACTTCCGTCCTATGACAAGCCCATGTTAAATGCATCGCTTCTGCGTCAATTTTGCACCACTTCCGGATCCAAAAAGAACATTTTCATTACTTTTTTGGCGACGCTTTTTTTGCTGGGTTATTATGGGCCGATATGGACCAATTTTTGCATGGTTGTTAGTGTCCATATACTAACACCACGTACCAAATTTCAATCGAATCGGATGAATTTTTGCTTCTCCAAGAGGACCCGGAGGTCAAATCTGGGGATCGGTTTATATAGGGGCTTTATATACTTATGGACCGATATGGACCAATCTTTGCATGGTTGTTAAATACCATATACTAACACTATATACTAAATTTCAACCAGATCGGCTGAATTTTGATCTGCCAAGAGGCTCCGGAGATCAAATCTGGTGATCGTTTATATAGGGACTTTATATAATTAAAGACCTATATGGACCAATTTTTGCTTGGCTGTTAAAAAAACATAACTAACACTATGTACCAAATTTCAACCGGATCGGATGAAATGTGCTTCTCTAAGAGGCTCCGCAAACCAAATCTGGGGGTCGGTTTATATGCACTGAAAAAAAGCATACTCGGTTCCAAAGATTTTGTTTTTACTTTAAAAAATTTGGTATTGATTCCGAGCCAAAGAAGCGGAGAATACAAGTAAGGATACTTTTAAGACACAATTCTCTTTTAAATTTAGGTTTTGTGTACTTGCTTCGGAAGCAAATTTTAATTTTTTGCTTTCTCAGCTTTTTTTCTTCATATGCTATCAAAGTCCTTTAAAAACGAGTTAACGGCAACTTTATTTTCCAAATTAGGACTCGACTTCCAGTAGAAATTATGCTATGTTTGAAGTAAAAAACTTCTTTAAAATAAAGTTTTGAAAAACATGTCCTATATTTGAACGATTTTTTGCTTTGTAGTCAAGATGCAAAAAGACAACAAATTTAAAGACAATTTCATTCAATTTAAAGAATTTTTCTGAATTATTAAAGTCAAGTTGACCTTAGCCTATAGATGTTTTCTTTCATGTTAAGATACCCATTTTTAAGTCAAATCACTTAATTATAAAGACAATACGACTTCATTGAAAAGTTGATCGACTTTTGGACAAGGAAAATAACTTTATTTTAGAGAAATGCGTCTTCTATGCTAAGCAAAATTTGTATTCGTATTTTAAAGACTTGAAATCTTTGACCTCACGACAATATTTTTTTCAGTGTGGAGGCTATAGGCGGGCATGCTAACCATGGCACCACGGTGGCTTGCTACATTGTCGTAACACGTTTGCTATATTAACGCATTAAAATTAACTTCTGATAACTTGACACTTACCAGGTCTGGACAAAATTTAGGCGACCGTGAGTGTCCATCTCTGAGAGGCTTCACTGTATATATTTTGAACAATAGTTCTTTAAAATCTTATTTTTTTTTTCTTCGGACATAAATTATTTGAGTCAGTGAAAATTGTTTTTGCATCAATCAATAACTTAATTGACGTATGATTAATCATGAATTTAATCGAATGTCTTGTTTTTTCTTTGTGTATATGTGATATTTGAACTTTAACTCACAGAATGCCAATGCTGGCCCAAAAATAAAATTACAGGCCATAGATAATCTTAATGTATGATGTCGTGTCGAAAATTCCATGACTATTGAAACTCAGTTAAATACTATCCTCTCAATAACATTATAACTAAATATGCCATTTAGGAGTGTCTTGGCCAAAAAGTTTAAGTCACGCGTCTTTAAGATATATAAACTAAAACTACATTACCAAAAAAATGAATGCCAAAGGCGGCAGAATACGTGACTCAACCTTAAAAATGCAATATATTTATTTTTCGTTACATTCGTTAAATTATTTGACATTTATTAGCTGAAGATCCCTCGTTAAGTTTTATGATGATTACAAGCCAACATTCAACCAAAAGTCCAAGACCGTGACAAAGACAATAAAATTTTAAGAATTAGAAAAAATCAAAACATCTAGCAAGCATTTATCTCACGAAAGGGGTATGTGAACAAGTTTTACGAATGTTTATTTAACAAAAATAAAAATAAATAAATAAAATGAATATGAAAAAATCTGTGTGTACAAGATCATCGCATATGTTAGAAGCTGCATGGATTTTGCCTCTATGCTATTTAATGATCAATTATCAAGGTAATGATGCCTCATCCTCCTCCTTGAATGAAGATGCTGGTGTGACTGGGGGCAATGGCTCATTTTGGTAATGACAGTGGCAAGTTGCTGCCAACTGATCATGATTTTCAAATCTTGTTTTTCCCACTAACGATTCAAAATTCTTTGTTTCAATACCCGCTTCAAATGTTCTAAAATCATTAGAATTTTTTTGTTATTTTTCCACTTTTTTTATGAATTCTTAAATTGAAAAATTTTAAGAAAATCGTGGCCATAGTTTAATGATAATGTGAAGCGAAGCTTCTTATTATAAATATTGACTGGTATGCCGGTCAGTTTCAATGATTTTTTTCAAATGACTCTGAGGTCACAACTATGTTCACATAAAACAATTTCATAAATTATTTGAAGACGAGGGTAGAGATATCACCATTAAATGGTTGTATACATGAGACTAATGAAATGTTCAATGAATGAATACAACTAAATTAATATTTAATTATATTTGATCATTTTGCTTATCATAATGTTTCAATAACTTTAAATTATGTTGCAGGTATCTCCAATTTTATACTATTCAAATATGCTACAAAATATACTAAACTACACGGACGAAAAATACTGTTTTTCATATGTTTAGGTGTAAAAATTATATGTTTGGAACTCAAATTTGTTAACACAATATTTTTTAGTGCTAGCTATAATTTTCATAAACTAGCATAACATGTTTGGGACATATATGTTAATATGTTACAACATATTATGTTTGAAACATAAAATGCTAGTAAATATAAAATGATTGGATGCAAACATATATTAATTTAGAAATTGCCTATAAACATATATGTGTTTAGAAAGAGAGACCAAGAGAGTATGCTGCAAGTAAAATAATGGAAGTAACCAATTGGCGCCTTAAAAATATATCCACACAAAGAAAATTTCATTAAATTTCTACTAAATTTCTACCAGTGTATGTCAAAAGTGAAACATAATATGTTTGAACAATACAAACAATATTTTGTTTGGACCAATCCTGAAAATATATATGCTTGAAGCAAAATGTGTTTTTTGGGTATATGTTACAGAAGCGATTTTTTTAGAGTATGGTGGCAGCTAGGTATGGTGGCAGCCATTGTGATATCACAGCTGTTGAATTTTCTCTTATCAATGAAGGCTGTCCCATTCTACATTTACCTCAATGACAGAGAACCTCCTTTTTATAGCCAAACGGCGTTTAACATTACGGTGAAACCACTTAGAGAAGCTTTGAAGCGCTCTGAAATTTCATCAGCATTACTAAAAGGGAAAAATCCACAGCGGATAAACTTTTTGGTCGAAACTGGGATTCAACCTACGACCCTTTGTATGCAAGACGTACACGTTACCTTCCACCATAGGATGGGGATATATTAACTTTGTCTTTCCGTTTGTAACACATCGAAATATTGCTCTAAGACCCCATAAAGTATATATATTCCAGACGCAAAGAAAAAAAAGTTTGGAAAACGTGTTCCAAAGACGTTTTTCTTTAATTAGAGTTTTTTGAATTTCTTCGAAAATTTTAAACTTTTATCACCAAAAAAAAATCGTTTGTTACAAATTTTTTATTTTTTCAATCAAAAAAATATTTTTGAACCAACAACACAGTCCATTTCGTTTATATAAAGCACTGTTCACACACATTTTACAGTTCATAGTAAAAATTTAATATAGTAGTATGTAATGTTGAACATTTTTTCGGAATCTTTCGAACATATCTGGAATATATGTAAAAAAAACAACAAAAAATTTTTGGAGTTCGTTCGAAGCAGGCCCCAAACCCACGACCCTTGGCATGCAAGGCGGACGTAGCAACCACCATTAGCGTAGCTGGACAATTTTCCTAGGGGGGGGGGGGGGGGGGTGCTATAGCCCCCCTAGCTAAAAATTTATAGACTGAACTTATAGGTTCAAGTATTGTTTTATTTCATAAAAAAGAATAAAAAATAGACATAAAAATAATATATAATATATAATAAAGCAACTAAAAGTAGTTCCACACTTTTCCCAGCAAAAAAATTGGGATTTGTTTTAAAGGCACAACTTTAAAAGCACTTCCAAAAATGTCCTCACAAAGAAGTTAATTATATTAGGAAGTTTTTTACTTCAGTTTTTTCATATTTTAGTGCGTAATTTTTGTTTTCTTTTTTCAAATAGTTTAAAAAAGAGTAAGAATAAATAAAATGGTAAAAATTATTCAAATTTTGCCACAAGAATGCTAAATTCATTATAGAAAAATCGATCATTTTTGAAAATATTCAAACAAGCGTTAGAATACATTAAAAATCATAAAAAAAATATATAAAAATTATTATAAATTAATGTTTCTTGAAGCTAGAGGTCTTTATAAATATTTATATAATTCTAACAAAAGATCGACCAAAAATCAAATAAAAAACGAATAAATAAAAATTATTTATTTGGGAAAATATCACACAATTTTTTAATTCACATTCAAAACTCTGAATTCGGATCACACCGTAAGAAGTGATGCAAATTTATTGCAACGGCTGTTGAAACGGTGGACATTCGTTCTATGACGAGTTCCTATTACATTCATCGCTTCTCCGCCAATTTTGCATCACTTCCAGACCCGAAAAGAACATTTTCACTTCTTTTTTGGCGACGCTTTTTTGCAGCATTATTAAGATATTAATTTATGAAAGATTAGTTTTAATACCAATTACTATTTTTTAATTAAGATGACTAAACCAGACTAAACAATATAATAAAGGAGCTTTACAGCCTGTTTCTGTATGTCGAATGAGCTCTGTCGATCGACTAAAATGGAAACAAACAGCTGAATTTATAACCAAAAAACAGCTGTTTCTATGCATTTCAGTCGATCGATTGAACTCGTTCGACATACAGAAACAGGCTGTTAGTTATTCAACTAAACCATAAGTTCAATCACAGCTCTATTTCATAAATATCAGACTTCAAACATTGCCATCGGCAACTGCTACCACAACCCAAGTAATTCGATTGTGCATGAAAGTCTTTAGCGGAACTTTGTGCGGTTGTATATACTTGTTTAATTTTTATAAAAATGTAAAATCATAAATAGGTTTTCAAATTCTGGGGGGGCTAAACATTTTCTGGGGGGTCTAAGCCCCCTCCCCAGAGGCCTTCCTACGCTTATGGCAACCACTGCTCCACGGTGCCCCACTAAATGTTTGTTTCTGTTAAATAAAGTTTGTTTAATATAATATTAATATAACTTATATGGATAGTTAGCTATTGATGACAATAACAGCTACGTAGCTCAGTGGATAGTGTGCTGGCCTACAAATTGCATGGTCGGTGGTTCGATTCTCCGTCCAGGCGAAAGGTAACATTTTAAAAATTTATAAAATCGTATAATTTCTTCTACATTGTTTGTATTACAGAAAAAGGCGCTGAGAACTAAAAAACCTCGCGGATGTGAGAAAGATGTGAGGGAAAATACAATTAGCCAGAAAAGATTGTTTTTTGAGTAAGTCTTTATGTAATTGTTTTTACATCCTAGAAAAGAGTAAAGGTTTGTCACAAACAGTATATACTTTTCTTCCAAATAAACTTCCTTACAGCGAAAAGCAAATTAGAAACGACTTTGTTTGTCTAAAATTTCGTTTGGGAGGAAAGAATTATTTTTTTGCGTGTGGGTCGTGGTGAAATTCTTAGTCGATCTAAGCATGTCCGTCCGTCCGTCCGTTGAAATCACGCTAACTTCCGAACGAAACAAGCTATCGACTTGAAACTTGGCACAAGTAGTTGTTATTGATGTAGGTCGTATGGTATTGCAAATGGGCCATATCGGTCCACTTTTACGTATAGCCCCCAGATTTGGCTTGCGGATCCTCTAAGAGAAGCAAATTTCATCCTATCCAACTGAAATTTGGTACATGGTGTTGATATATGGTCTCTAACAACCATGCAAAAATTGGTCCACATCGGTCCATAATTTTATATATAGCTCCCATATAAACCGATCCCCCGATTTGGCTTGCGGAGCCTCTTGGAAAACCAAAATTAATTTGATTCAGTTGAAATTTGGTACGTGGTTTTAATATATGGCCTCAAACACTCACGCAAAAATTGGTCGAAATCGGTCCATAATTATATATAGCCCCCATATAAACCGATCCCCAGATTTGACCTCCGGAGCCCCTGATTCGGTTGAAATTTGGTACGTGATGTTAGTATATGGTATCCAACAACCATGCAGGAATTGGTTCATATCAGTCCATAATTATATAGCCCCCATATAAACCGATCCCGAGATTTGGGTTTGGAGAAGCAAAATTCATCCGATCTGGTTGAAATTTGGTACGTGGTGTTAGTATATGATATTGAACAACCATACCAAAAGTGGTCCATATCAGTCCATAATAATATATAGCCCCCATATAAACCGATCCCGAGATTTGGTTTTGGAGTCTCGTGGAGGAGCAAATTTCATCCGAGTCAGTTGAAATTTTGTACATTGTGCTAGTATATGGCCGTTAACAACCATGCCTAACTAGGTCCATATCGGTCAATAGTTATATATAGCCCTCAGATAAATCGATCCCCAATCGCACAAAAATTGGTCGATATCAAGTTCATAATTGTACACGCAAAGAAAAAAAACGTTTGGAAAACGTGTACCGAAAACGTTTTTCTTTTGTTAGAGTTTTTTGAATTGCTTCGAAAATTTTAAACTTTTATCACCAAAAAAATTCGTTTGTTATAAAATTTTTATTTTTTCAATAAAAAAAGTTATTTTTGAAACAACAACACAGTCCATTTCGTTTATATCAAACACTGCTCTTGTCCGACTTTAGGTCTTTAATAAGACACAGTTTACAGTTCAAAATTTAATATACTACAATGTAATGTTGAACATTTTTTCGGAATCTTCCGAACATATCTGGAATATATGTAAAAAAAAAAACAAAAAAAAACGTTGGTCGAAGCGGGGATCGAACCCACGACCCTTGGCATGCAAGTCGGACGTAGCCACCACTGCTCCACGGTGCCAAACTAAATGTTTGTTTCTGTTAAATAAACTTTGTTTATTCGGTTCGTGGGCGCCGCAGGCTATGCTATATAAATATAACTTATATGGATATTTATCTATTGATGACCATAACAGGTACATAGCTCAGTGGTTAGTGTGTTGGCTTACAAAGTGCATGGTCCGCGGTTCGATTCTCCGTCCAGGCGAAAGGTAAAAAAATTTTAAAAATTTATAAAATCGTATAATTTCTTCTACATTGTTGGTATTACAGAAAAAGGTGCTAAGAACTTAAAAACTTCGTGGAAGTGAGAAAGATGTGAGGAAAATGCAATTAGCCAGAAAAAAATTTTTTTTGGGTTAGTCTTTATGAAATTGTTTTTACATCCTGGAAAAGAATAAACGTTTATCACAAAAAGTATATACTTTTCTTCCAAATGCACTTCCTTTCAACGAAAAGCAAATGAGAAACGAACTTTGTTTGTCTAAAATTTCGTTTGGGAGGAAAGAATTATTTTTTTGCGTGTGGGTCGTGGTGAAATTCTTAGTCGATTTAAACATGTCCGTCCGTCCGTCCGTTGAAATCACGCTAACTTCCGAACGAAACAAGCTATCGACTTGAAACTTGGCACAAGTAGTTGTTATTGATGTAGGTCGGATGGTATTGCAAATGGGCCATATCGGTCCACTTTTACGTATAGCCCCCAGATTTGGCTTGCGGATCCTCTAAGAGAAGCAAATTTCATCCGATCAAACTGAAATTTGGTACATGGTGTTGATATATGGTCTCTAACAACCATGCAAAAATTGGTCCACATCGGTCCATAATTTTATATATAGCTCCTATATAAACCGATCCCCCGATTTGGCTTGCGGAGCTTTTAAGAGAAGCAAATTTCATCCGATCCGGCTGAAATTTGCTACATGGTGTAAGTATATGGTCTCTAATGACCATGCAAAATTGGTCCACATCGGTCCATAATTATATACAGCCCCCATATAAACCGATCTCCAGGTTTGACCTCCGGAGCCTCTTGGAAAACCAAAATTAATTTGATTCAGTTGAAATTTGGTACGTGGTTTTAATATATGGCCTCAAACACTCACGCAAAAATTGGTCGAAATCGGTCCATAATTATATATAGCCCCCATATAAACCGATCCCCAGATTTGACCTCCGGAGCCCCTTGGAAGAGCAAAATTCATCCGATTCGGTTGAAATTTAGTACGTGATGTGAGTATATGGTATTCAACAACCAAGCAGGAATTGGTTCATATCAGTCCATAATTATAATTTGGTTTTGGAGCCTCTGGGAGAAGCAAAATTCATCCGATCTGGTTGAAATTTGGTACGTGGTGTTAGTATATGATATTGAACAACCATACCAAAAGTGGTCCATATCAGTCCATAATCATATATAGCCCCCATATAAACCGATCCCGAGATTTGGTTTTGGAGCCACTTGGAAGAGCAAATTTCATCCGAGTCAGTTGAAATTTGGTACATTGTGCTAGTATATGGCCGCTAACAACCATGCCTAACTAGGTCCATATCGGTCTATAGTTATATATAGCCCTCAGATAAATCGATCCCCAATCGCACAAAAATTGGTCGATATCAAGTTCATAATTGTATATAGCCCCATATAAGCGACCCCCATATTTCAATTCTAGCTCTCTACGTATCGTGCAAAAGTCCATATCGATTCGTAAGTATTTATAGACTTACCTATACATACCTTTTTTGTCTAATATATACCACGTATGCACTAACTCATGATTTAGAAAACGATGTTAAGAAGTTTTAAGATACCTTGTCATCGGTAAGTATTACCACAACCCATGTAATTCGATTGTGGATGACAGTCTTTCGTATAAGTTTCTACGCAATTCATGGTGGAGGATACATAAGATTCGGCCTGGCCGAACTTACGGCCGTATATACTTGTTCGTTTTAATATCAGGAAAATTTAATGCCCTGGTGTAGTTTTTAACTACAACTCACGAAATTACACCCCCTCATAGAAGAAAAAATGAACTAAAAGCAAAGAAAAAAATCATTGGCGCCAAATCATGACCATTTTATTCATACTGTAGTTCATGCTTACTAGTTTTGGGAATCTTTAGCGTTAGTTCATATTGAACTGATGTGTATGGTCATTGAACTTTATACCCATGTTTAGTTCATAAAATGTTTGAAACATACTTAAAAAAAGGAAAATTTCATTGAGCTATGGGAAATTTAGAAAAAATTAATTAAATTTAACTACAAACATATAATTTTTTTACAATAAAAATAAGTTAAATGTAGCATTAATTTAACTACGGAATTTTTCTCTGTGTAAATAAGCTGCAAATACTATATTGCAATGTTGATTACATTAATTACATATTTAATATTGATCGAAATAAACCATGTTGAAGTTAGAAATCTAGACAATCGTACCAGGTGGGTGGTGCCATTATATCTGATTGAATATATCATTGTCGTACGTATCGATAACATATCCAATGGCGTTGCAATCTAGCTCTTTATTATTTTATTTAATACAATAAGACAAATACTAAATAGATATATTCGTATATTTTCACTTTATATGTTAATTGGTTTTCTATGTACCCATATGTTATTGTTTTATTAGAAAATCATGACCCGGAAGATATTTCCAATGACAAAATCACCCCAGGGCATTTTCTGAAAAGAAAACAACGGCGTAAATATTTCAAGGTGTACGCTATAAACGGAGTAAAATGAAACATGAAACAAGAAAAATCATTTGTATTGTTTTTTTTTTTTTTTCTTTTTTCTTTCGTTCAAAAACGTTTTGCGCGAAAGCTTGGTAACCAACATTTTACAAAAGCAGATCAATTGTGTCAGTACTTCATCGCATTAATGTGACCACTTTTATATGTGCTGGCGTACCAAGGTATTACTGTCGATCCGCGATCTGACATTGCATCCATCTTTGATGTGGAGTTGCAGGCATTGACAATGATCGTTAAAATACCAAACGTTTTGTGGTCATTCTTTTCACATGTCCGTAATAATAACAATAATCATCGATTGTTAGATGGGGACACATTCTTTCAAGATGGAAAATCCAGTCATTTAGTAACTAATAACATATATCCAAGAAATTGATTACTTTCCAATACGCAAAAATAAATATTTTACTGCAAAATATAATTTCCCAATATATCTCAGATCCCTCTTGAGTTGAGCACAATTCTTTACACAGAGAAAACAGATCGAGTGTGACAACCGAATTTTCGTCTTTTGACAGTTGGATAATGTGGCATCCGACTAATTCACAAATTAACTTATAATATCTGTTGGAAGATTTCCTATTGTATCTATTCCCAAGACAGTCTACCTGGGATCAAGAACTGAACTTCATCTATGATAATCATCTCGGGTATGCGATTATAAGTGCATTCGCCGCTTCTCTTACTATTTCCAATGAATATCCAATGATAGTTCATCACGTTTCACACTTCCATGCAATCTCTTATCACCTTCTCCCATCATCTTATGGCTCCCATGGCTATAAGACAATACATGTAATTATAAATTATATTTATACTAGCGTCGACATCGAAAATCATGTACCCTGCATAAATTTAATCACATTCTCCAAATTTCAACTAAACCGGAGAAGGTTAGATTTTGCTCTATTTTTTGTAAAGGGACGTCACTTTCTCTGCAAATTCCAATAAAATCTGTAAACTTTCCTTCAAGTTTCATAGTATGGGGCAAGGAGTAGGTTCTCGCCCAAATACCCAAAAATCAAGTACACCATATTGATTTCATAACCTTCCCCTACGGCTTTGTAAATTTCAAGTAAACTTGAGGATTCTAGTTTTTTTCAGTTTTAGAGGAGGCCTCCCTCTCCGTCCCAATATCGAAAATGATATAGCGTATATTGTGTAGACGTCCCAGAAAATCGCAAGCAAATTAAAACCCCATTTTTTAAATTGTCCTGCAAAAAGGGGGAGGCCCCTCTTCCCTTCCGAATATCACGTCCTCTGTACATTTCAAGTAAAGGGTGATACGGTCAAAATTTGGTCAATATAAACTTGACGTATTTCTTTCAATTTTGCATTTAAAAAACCTGAACACCCCTCATTTTGAAGGTGTGTGTATGTAGAATGTTGCTCCTATTTTGATTTTGCAACTATTTGAAATTTTGCTCGCGCATCGCGAAAATCCGAGCTACTCGCACGCACAGCTGGCAAAATCGCTAAAAGTTCCAAATCAAAAAAAGACCAAATCAACCGTTACAAATGCAATTAAAGTTTTTGGGGAACGTTTGTCGACAGCCAGGAAGTCTGGATCGGGGGGAAATCGGAAACCGGAAGCCGCTGAGACGACAAAGAGAGTTGCCGGTAGTTTCAAGCGAAACCCTAACCTCTCTCTCCGAGATGCCGCAAATAAGCTGGGTGTATCGTCTACAACCGTGCATCGAGCCAAAAAACGAGCCGGACTATCGACTTACAAGAAGGTAGTGACTCCAAATCGCGATGATAAACAAAATACGACGGCCAAAGCGCGATCCCGGAGGCTGTACACGACGATGCTGACGAAGTTTGACTGCGTGGTAATGGACGACGAAACCTACGTCAAAGCCGACTACAAGCAGCTTCCGGGACAGGAGTTTTATACGGCAAAAGGAAGGGGAAAGGTAGCAGATATTTTCAAGCACATAAAACTGTCAAAGTTCGCAAAGAAATATCTGGTTTGGCAAGCCGTCTGTACCTGTGGCTTGAAAAGCAGCATTTTCATAGCTTCCGGGACTGTCAACCAAGAAATTTACGCGAAGGAGTGTTTGAATAAACGTCTGCTGCCTTTCCTGAAGAAACACGGTTGTTCCGTACTGTTTTGGCAGGATTTGGCATCTTGCCATTACGGTAAAAAGGCCATGGAGTGGTACGCCGCCAACAACGTGCAGGTGGTTCCCAAGGACAAGAACCCTCCCAACACGCCAGAGCTCCGCCCAATTGAGAAACACTGGGCTATTGTCAAGCGGAACCTAAAGAAGACCAAAAAAAACTGCTAAGGACGAGCAGCAGTTCAAGGCAAACTGGCTTTCTGCGGCGAAGAAGGTGGACAAGGTGGCTGTACAAAATCTGATGGCAGGTGTCAAGCGTGAGGCCCGGCAATTCGGATTTGGAAAAGCGAAAGCCTAACTGAATATTTTTCCTGAATTTTATACTAATTGAACTTGAAAAAGAAATTTAATTTGATTTTTTAAATAAACGATTTCATCGATTTACACGCGTTTTCCCTTGACCAAATTTTGACCGTATCACCCTTTAAAGTGGAAAAGTTTAATTGTTTCACGGTATGCCCTTGATAAGAAAGGAGGTCCCTTGCGCCCTTTTATTTTTCCCCGACCAAATATTCAAAAATCATATACCTCATATAAATTTCATAATCTCACCCAAGTTCTCCGTACATTTTAGTTTTTTTTCACTGTACTTTAAAAAAAGTAGGACCTCGACCAAATATCGAAAACTAAAGTAGTTGTTCTTTGCCTAGACGCCTCCTTCAACCTTGCCTGAAAATTTCAATTTCGGATAATGTTGTTCCAATTTTCAAAACACCGGGAAAGGGGAGGTCCCCCTTCCCGTCCAAATATTAAAAAATTGTGTACCCCATAATAAGTTCATAACCTCATGGCGTGTTCTCTGTAAATCTCAAGTAAATCAGAACATTTTTGGTTTTTTCCTGTACTTTAAACAAAAATCGTTTAAAGGAGTGGTCCACCTCCGATCAAATACGTATATAATTAAGTTTGACAAAATTTTCTATACAAAATTTTCTATAGAAATAAAATTTTGACAAAATGTTCTATAGAAATAAAATTTTGACAAATTTTTCTATAGAAATAAAATTTTGGCAAAATTTTCTATAGAAATAAAATTTTGCCAACATTTTCTATAGAAATAAAATTTGACAAAATTTTCTATTGGGATAAAATTTTGACAAAATTTTCTATAGAAATAAACCTTTGACAAAAGTTTCTATAGAAATAAAATTTTGAGAAATTTTTCTATAGAAATAAAATTTTGACAAAATTGACAAAATTTCTGTAAAAATAAAATTTTGCCAAAATTTTCTACAGAAATAAAATTTTGACAAAATTTTCTATAGAAATACAATTTTGACAAAACTTTCTATAGAATTAAATTTTGGTAGATTATTTTTGGCTCGAGTGGCAACCATGATTATGAACCGATATGGACCAATTTTTGATTGGGGATCGGCTATATATTAATATAGACCGATATGGATCAATTTTGGCATGGTTGTTAGAGACCATATACTATAACCACGTACCAAATTTGAACCGAATCGGATGAATTTTGCTCCTCCAAGAGGTTCCGGAGGTCAACTCTGGGAATCGATTTATATGGGGGCTATATATAATTATGGACCGATATGGACCAATTCCTGCGTGTTTGTTAGAGACCACATACTAACACCACGTTCCAAATTTCAACCGGATCGGTTGAATTATGCTCCTGCACAAGGCTTCGGAGGTGAAATCTGGGGATCGGTTTATGTGGGGCCTATATATAATTATGGACCCATATGGACCAATTTTAGCATGGTTGTTAAAGAACATATACCAACACCACATATACCATATACTAACACCATATACCAAATTGCAACCGGATTCGATGAAATTTGCTTCTCTTAGAGGCTCCACAAGCCAAATCTGCGGATCGGTTTATATGGGGGCTATATATAATTATAGACCGATATGGACCAATTTTTGCATGGTTGTTAGAGATCATATACTTACACCACGTACTAAATTTCAATCGGATCGGATGAATTTTGCTCTTCCACGAGGCTGCGGAGGTCAAATCTGGGGATCGGTTTATATGGGGGTTATACGTAAAAGTGGTCCGATATGGCCATTTTCAATACCATTCGACCTACATCAATAACAACTACTTGTGCCAAGTTTCAAGCCGATAGCTTGTTTCATTCGGAAGTTAGCGTGAATTCAACAGACGAACGGACGGACATGCTTAGATCGACTCAGAATTTCACCACGACCCAGAATATATATACTTTATGTGGTCTTAGAGCAATATTTCGATGTGTTAGGTGGAGGGTATAAAAGAGATTTCCCGCTTTTCCGTTGAATTGAATTTCTATAAACCTCACGGAGCCCGAGACCTTTCCAACGATAGCAAAACCGTAGAAATCGGTTGGTGCGTTCTTGAGTTATTGCGTCAGGAACGAAAACCCTACACACAAAGAAAATTTCATTAAAATTGAGCCAATGAAAATTTTTCATTGATACAACGAAACATTTTCATTAAGACAATGAAAATATTCGTTAATAGTACGAAACGTTTCGTTAACTAACAGAAAATTCGTTATAATAACGAAAAATGTTGTTATATCAATGAATTTGTTTCATTGGCTCAATTTTAATGTCACATTTCATTAACATAAGGAAACTTTTTCTACCAGTGTACTTATTTTTATATAGTAGATTACAGTGGTGGCATATAAATTTCGGCCGGATCGAACTCTCGGCTGCGTATTCTTGTTTTAAGAAAAACAATGGGGACAAAATAATGGAATATGATATACATTCATGCGAAAATTAAACTAAATTGTACTCCGTAATCGTAAATTGTACTCCGTAATCGTACGAAAATGTTCTCCTGATTTAGTTCATATTGAACGTATGTGTACGGTCATTGATCTTTATACCCATGCTTTGTTCATAAAATCTTTGAGAGATACTTAAAATATTTTTTTTTCAATAAAAATAAGTTAATAGAGTTGGTTTAACTAAAGATGTGTTTCAGTGTAGCTATGCCAAAAATAGAACAAGTATATACGGCCGTAAGTTCGGCCAGGCCGAATCTTATGTACCCTCCACCATGGATTGCGTAGGAACTTCTACTAAAGGCTGTCATCCACAATCGAATTACTTGGGTTGTGATAACACTTGCCGATGGCAAGGTATCGTAAAACTTTTTAACACTGTCTTCTAAATTGTAAGTTGGTCCATAAAGGGTATATATTAAACAAAAAAAGGCCGATTAAATACGTATATAATTCAGTTTGACAAAATAAAATGTTGACAAAATGTTCTATAGAAATAAAATGTTGACAAAATTTTCTACAGAAATAAATTTTTTACAAAATTTTCTATAGAAATAAAATTTTGACAAAATTTTCTATAGAAATAAAATGTTGGCAAACATTGTTATAGAAATAAACTTTTTACAAAACTTTCTATAGAAATGAAATTTTGACAAAACTTTCTATAGTAATAAAATTTGACAATTTTTACATGGCTGTTAGAGGCCATATACTAACGAAATGTACCAAATTTCAACCGCATCGGATGACTTTTGCTCCTCCAAGAGGCTCCGGAGGTCAAATCTGGGGATCGGTTTATATGGGAGCTATATATAATTATGGACCGATATGGACCAATTTTTGCATGCTGGTTAGAGACCATATACTAACATCAGGTACCCAATTTCAAACGGATCGGATGAATTTTGCCCCTCCAAGAGGCTCCGGAGGTCAAATCTGGGGATCGGTTTATATGGGAGCTATATATAATTATGGACCGATATGGACCAATTTTTGCATGGTTGTTAGAGACCATATACTAACACCACGTACTAAATTTCAATTGGATCGGACGAATTTTGCTCATCCAAGAGGCTCCAGAGATCAAATCTGGGGATCGGTTTATATGGGAGCTATATATAATTATGGACCGATATGGACCAATTTTTGCATGCTTGTTAGAGACCGTATACTAACATCAGGTACCCAATTTCAAACGGATCGGATGAATTTTGCCCCTCCAAGAGGCTCCGGAGGTCAAATCTGGGGATCGGTTTATATGGGAGCTATATATAATTATGGACCGATATGGACCAGTTTTTGCATGGTTGTTAGAGACCATATACTAACACCACGTACCAAATTTCAATCGGGTAGGATGAAGTTTGCTCCTCCAAGAGGCTCCGGAGGTCAAATCTGGGGATCGGTTTATATGGGAGCTATATATATTTATGGACCGATATGGACCAATTTTTGCATGGTTGTTAGAGACCGTATACTAACATCAGGTACCAAATTTCAACCGGATCGGATGAATTTTGCTGCTCCGGAAGGCTCCGCAAGCCAAATTTGGGGATCGGTTTATATGGGGGCTATACGTAAACGTGGGCCGATATGGCCCATTTTCAATACCATCCGACCTACATCAATAACAACTACTTGTGCCAAGTTTCAAGTCGATAGCTAGTTTCGTTCGGAAGTTAGCGTGATTTCCACAGACGGACGGACAGCCGGACAGACGGACAGACGGACAGACGGACAGACGGACGGACGGACGGACATGCTTAGATCGACTCAGAATTTCACCACGACCCAGAATATATATACTTTATGGGGTCTTAGAGCAATATTTCGATGTGTTACAAACGGAATGACAAAGTTAATATACCCCC
Organism: Haematobia irritans; assembly: GCF_050003625.1. Classification (NCBI taxonomy): domain Eukaryota; kingdom Metazoa; phylum Arthropoda; class Insecta; order Diptera; family Muscidae; genus Haematobia; species Haematobia irritans. The sequence goes on along the minus strand of NC_134399.1, from coordinate 79,137,679 downwards.
ATCCTATGGTGGAGGGTATAAAAAAATAGAAATTTAAATAATTCGGGTACATGCGAAATTTCTGAATTTTTCAATTTTGTCCAGCAATTTTATTGTACCCCGAATACCCCCACATTTTACCCCCGAGATTCGAAAGAGACTTTAGTCCAATTCACTTGATATTTTACACTTTCGTTCTATGTACACTCATATGACCACATAGGCCACAATTTTACTCCGAAATTTTGCACAGGGAGTAGAATTAACTTCTAGGTATGAATACCAAATTTTGTTGAAATCATTTCAGATTTAGATATAGATCCCCTATATATATTTTTCGCCCGATTTAGATTCATATGACCCCAGAGAGTACAATAAATATTTTAGCAATGTGTGCCAAATTTGGTCAAAATCGGTTCCGATTTAAATATAGCCCCCATATAAATGTAAAATAAATGTTTTCTCGATTAGGAAAATATGGCTACACTCAAAAAAACAATGACCCCTCCAGGAAGGAACATTTTGGTTAATTTTAGAAAAATTAGGTTAATTTTAGAAAATTTTAGCTAAACTGCTGTAATGCAAACGTAGATGTCATGCCGATTTCACAAAAAATAAGTAAATACTTTGCGAAAAGTTCAAGAAAATTTATTAGAAATAATTATTATTTCAATGAGTTTTTCATAGTGTATTTTCTCAGATTACAAAAAAAAAATTAATTTATATGCAAAACATTATCATATTATAAGTAACCTTTTAATAATTAAGTAGAAAAGTCCCAGCAAAAAAGCGTCGCCAAAAAAGTAATGAAAATGTTCTTTTTGGATCCGGAAGTGGTGCAAAATTGACACAGAAGCGATGAATTTAACATGGGCTTGTCATAGGACGGAAGTCCTCCATTTCAACAGCTGTGATCCGAATTCAATGTTTTGGATGTAAATTAAAAAATTCTGTGATATTTTGTCAAATAAGTAATTTTTATAATTTTTTATAATTTTTAATGGATTCTAATGCTTGTCGGAAACGTTTGACTTCAAACATTTTCAAAAATTCACAATTTTTTCATATTGAATTTAGCATTTTTTTCAACAAAATTTAAATGTTTTGTCCAATTTTATGAATTCTTACTCTATTTTTAACCTATTTGAAATAAAAAGAGTTAAAATTACCCATTCAAAGTATGAAAAACCCAAGTTATAAAAAAATTAACTAAAAGAACTTCTTGGGTAGTTAAAATAAAGAACATCATTGAGAGTGCATCTTCTGGAAGTGATTTTAAAGTTGTCCCTTTGGAAGAACTTCCAAATTTTTTTGCTGGGGTATTATAGTTCTTAAACTCTTTTTTACAAATAAAAAAATATTTGTAAAAATTTTAAATAAAGACATACTTCAAATATGAAATATGATTATTTTTTCCACTTGTTAAAGAAAATTCCATAGTAAGATGGAAAAAATAGAGTTCAAATTGCAAAAAATGTTTTTGGAGCCATACTAAGTTCAAGATGAGCGCATTATTGGTAAAATTTACAAATCCTAAAAATTCTGAACTATTTTGTGAGAGACACGAATTTAGTAAATCTCTATGCTTCATTTGTGTATAATGCTTTTTTAGTTAATTTAACTAACGTACGCAAAAAATTATTAAAGTCTAGAAATATTTCTCAAAACATAATAATTCCATGAACTAGAATAGAGTTAAATTGGCTTTAGTGACCTATAGGGTTCAATTTTTGTGAGTGGAGAATATCCACATTTTACCCTATATGTGGACATGATAACTTCATATTCAATTATGTAATTAAGAACAAACACATAAACCTAGCAATCGCCCTTTACCCACTCTTATATCTATCCATATCGTATTGTACGCCTGCGCAATAGCAACATTGTTTTATTGCCTTTTTCGTTTTTACATGATTTTAAAAGTCATTATTTTTCTACAGTTTTCGTTACGGTTGTTAATTGTCTTTTAATATTTAAACATAAAACACGGTAACTAGAAAAACAAAAAAACGCCCGTCAATGCGGCAATAAAGCAAAAGTGATGCATTACCGTGGTCAACGCAAATGCGGCTGGAACAAGGTGCCAGTTAAGTATCATGGCTAGAGTTCATAAACAGATCCAGTTTATGCCTAATACTCCACATTATGGACACATGAGGTTTTCATCGAGTTTTTAATGGTTAGTTAAACGCTCCTAAATGGTATAATTACGCCTTCTATTAAAAATACATTTACGCTTATAACAGGGTCACATAGGCCTTCCTCATTAAGACGAAAACAAATATTTCCAATTGTATTAAAATTAATTATTTAGGTGATGTAAAGATATTATAAGTTTCTTAAGAATTTCCCCAGCTCATGCCGAGAGTAAGGAGCAATATTTTCATTTCAGTTTATTTAGAGTTATTGAAATATCGTAGTGTGCAAAACCGCATGTTTTTTCATTTTTTTAATTTTTAACAAGAAAGAAGTCTAAAGTCGGGCGGGGCCGACTATATTATACCATGCACCACTTTATGGATCTACATTTTCGATATTATATCAACTCCGTCAAATGTGTTAGGTGCCATTTATAAATGAGTATGTTCCCATATACATATGTCATATTTAAATCTGACCCGATTTGGACAAAATTTGTTAGACTTCTACAAAACCTATAGACTTCAAATTTAAGTCGGCTAATGCCCTTGGGTGGAACACAATGTTAGTGAAAAACAAGTAAGGAAAGTCCAAAGTCGGGCGGGACCGACTACATTATACCCTGCACCACTTGTAGATCCACATTTTCGATACCATATCAAATCCGTCAAATGTGTTGGGTGCTATATGTAAACTTTATGTTCCCATATACATATATTTAAATCTGACTCGATCTGGACAAAATTTGTTAGACTTATGTATACTTAAAATTTAAGTCGGCTAATGCCCTGGGGTGAAATGAAATGTTAGTAAAAAATATGGGAAACATTTAAATCTGAAGCAATTTTTAGGCAACTTTGCAAAAGTGTATTTGTGATTTATCGGTCGATAGATACACAGTCTTACACAAGTTTACATACGACTTAAGAAATTGTATTTTCTTTAATTAATAAAATATAATAAAATATGCATATATATGCTTTAGATTTTGTAAATTAATTTAAAAAACAAAGTATTTGTCAATTTTCAAGAAGATTTTTTTAGTCTGGATTATAAACAACAACAAGAAACATGTTTAGTTATAAGGTAAAAACCTCAAGGGTATGTAAACTTATGTGAGACTGTGTATGTATTAGACGTATAGGAAAATTGGAGCCATTTTTACATGTTTTCGACATAGCAGTGTCGTTTTTACAAGGAAATTTTGTGGGTATTTTGGCCAATTTTGCCGAAATCACAAAAAAACATATATGTGGGAGTTATATCCAAATCTGAATCGATTTCAAACAAATTTGGCGTGCAAAGCTACAAAGTTAATTCTACTCCCTGTGCAAAATTTACCTTTAATCGGAGTACAACTTTGACCTCTGTTGTCATGTGAATGAAAATCGTGGGAAAGGTATATATGGGAGCTATATATAAATCTGACCCGATTTCAACCAAATTTGGCACACATAGCTACAATATAAATTCTACTTCCTGTGCAAAATGTAAAGTAAATAAGGGCAAAACTCTGGCTTCTGGGCACTTATAACATAAGTGTATATCGGGCGAAAGATATATATAGGAGCTATATCTAAATCTGAACCGATTTAAACCAAATTTGGCATGCATGGCTACAATATTAATTCTACTCCCTGTGTAAAATTTGAAGCAAATTAGGGCAAAACTCTGGCTTCTGGGGCCTTATAAGTTCATATCGGGCGAAAGATATATATAGGAGCTATATCTAGATCTGAACCGATTTAAACCAAATTCGGCACACTTTACGAAACTTTTGCACTTCTTGTGCAAAATTTAAAGTAAATCACGCTGAAATTCTGGCTTCTGAGCCATATTAGTAGATATCGGGCGAAAGATATGTAAAGGGTGATACGGTCAAAATTTGGTCAAGGCAAAACGCGTGTAAATCGGTGAAATCGTTTATTTAAAAAATCAAATTATATTTCTTTTTCAAGTTCAATTAGTATAAAATTCAGGAAAAATATTCAGTTAGGCTTTCGCTTTTCAAAATCCGAATTGCCGGGCCTCACGCTTGACACCTGCCATCAGATTTTGTACAGCCACCTTGTCCACCTTCTTCGCCGCAGAAAGCCAGTTTGCCTTGAACTGCTGCTCGTCCTTAGCAGTTTTTTTGGTCTTCTTTAGGTTCCGCTTGAAAATAGCCCAGTATTTCTCAATTAGGCGGAGCTCTGACGTGTTGGGAGGGTTCTTGTCCTTGGGAACCACCTGCACGTTGTTGGCGGCGTACCACTCCATGTCCTTTTTACCGTAATGGCAAGATGCCACATGCGGCCAAAACAGTACGGATCAACCGTGTTTCTTCAGGAAAGGCAGCAGACGTTTATTCAAACACTCTTTCACGTAAATTTCTTGGTTGACAGTCCCGGAAGCTATGAAAATGCTGCTTTTCAAGCCACAGGTACAGATGGCTTGCCAAACCAGATATTTCTTTGCGAACTTTGACAGGTTTATGTGCTTGAATATATCTGCTACCTTTCCCCTTCCTTTTGCCGTATAAAACTCCTGTCCCGGAAGCTGCTTGTAGTCGGCTTTGACGTAGGTTTCGTCGTCCATTACCACACAGTCAAACTTCGTCAGCATCGTCGTGTACACGCAAAGAAAAAAAACGTTTGGAAAACGTGTACCGAAAACGTTTTTCTTTTGTTAGAGTTTTTTGAATTGCTTCGAAAAGTATACACTTTTATCACCAAAAAAATTCGTTTGTTACACAATTTTTATTTTTTCAATAAAAAGAGTTATTTTTGAACCAACAACACAGTCCATTTCGTTTATATCAAACACTGTTCTTTTCTGACTTTAGGTCTTTAATAAGACACATTTTACAGTTCATAGTAAAAATTTAATATAGTAGAATGTAATGTTGAAAATTTTTTCGGAATCTTCCGACCATATCTGGAATATATGTAAAAAAAAAAAAAAAAAAAAAAAAAAAAAAAAAACTTTGGTCGAAGCAGGGATCGAACCCACGACCCTTGGCATGCAAGTCAGACGTAGCAACCACTGCTCCACGGTCCCAAACTAAATGTATTTTTCTGTTAAATAAACTTTGTTTAATCGGCTCGTGGGCGCCGCAAGCTATGCTATATTAATATAACTTATATGGATAATTAGCTATTGATGACAATAACAGCTACGTGGCTCAGTGGATAGTGTGCTGCCTTACAAATTGCATGGTCCGCGGTTCGATTCTCAGTCCAGGCGAAAGGTAAAAAAAATTTTAAAATGTATAAAATCGTATAATTTCTCCTACATTGTTTGTATTACAGAAAAAGGTGCTAAGAACTAAAAAACTTCGTGGAAGTGAGAAAGATGTGAGGGAAAATGCAATTAGCCAGAAAAAAAATTTTTTGAGTTGGTCTTTATGAAATTGCTTTTACATCCTGGAAAAGAATAAACGTTTATCACAAAAAGTATATACTTTTCTTCCAAATGCACTTCCTTTCAACGAAAAGCAAATGAGAAACGAACTTTGTTTGTCTAAAATTTCGTTTGGGAGGAAAGAATTATTTTTTTGCGTGTACAGCCTCCGGGATCGGGTCGTATTTTGTTTATCATCGCGATTTGGAGTCACTACCTTCTTGTAAGTCGATAGTCCGGCTCGTTTTTTTGCTCGATGCACGGTTGTAGACGATACACCCAGCTTATTTGCGGCATCTCGGAGAGAGAGGTTAGGGTTTCGCTTGAAACTACAGGCAACTCTCTTTGTCGTCTCAGCGGCTTCCGGTTTTCGATTTCCCCCCGATCCAGACATCCTGGCTGTCGACAAATGTTCCCCAAACATTTTAGTTACATTTGTAACGGTTGATTTGGCAACTTTTAGCGATTTTGCCAGCTTTGCGTGCGAGTAGCTCGGATTTTCGCGATGCGCGAGCAAAATTTTGATACGCTGCTCTTCTTGCTTGGACGCCATTTTGACAAATGAAGAGTGAATTCCAAAATCTAAATAGGAGATACATTCTACACACACACCTTCAAAATGAGGGGTGTTCAGGGTTTTTAATTGAAAAATTGAAAGAAATACATCAAGTTTACATTGACCAAATTTTGACCAATCACCCTTTATGGGAGCTATATCTAAATCTAAACCCTTATGGACCAATTTTTATGTGATTGAGGATCGGGTTATCTGTTGGACCACGTTCGTCATGGTTGTTAGCGGCCATATACTAACACAAAATACAAAATTTCAACTGATTCGGATGAAATTTGCTCCTCCAAGAAGCTCCAAAACCAAATCTGGGGTCGGTATATATGGGGCCTATATATGATTAAGGACCGATATGAGCCAATTTTTGCATGGTTGTTAGATACCACATACTAACATCTCGTACCAAATTTCAACCGGATCGGATGAATTTTGCTCCTCCAAAAGCCTCCGGAAGTCAAATATGGGGATTGGTTTATAAGGGGGCTATATATAATGATGGACCGATATGGGTAAATTATTGTATGGTTGTTAGAGATATACTAACACCATGTATCAAATTTCAACCGTATCGGATGAATTTTTGTTTTTCCAAGAGGCTCCGGAGGTCAAATCAGGGGATCGGTTTATATGGGGGCTATACGCAAAAGAGATCAGATATGGCATTTGCAATACCATCTGACCTGCATCAATAATAACTACTTGTGCTAAGTTTCAAGTCGATAGCTTATTTCGTTCGGAAGTTAGCTTGATTTCAACTGACGGACCGACGGACGTGGCTAGATCGACTCAGAATTTTACCACGACCGATAATACTTTATGAGATCTTGGAGCTATATTTCAATGTGTTTCAAACGGAATGACAAAGTTAATATATACCAATCCTACGGTGGAAGTTATAAAAATCATTAAAGAAATTCCTTATGAATTAATTAACTGATAGCTAATCTATATCCGATGGCTTTCAGCCATAAAAAGTAATAATATTTTAGTTATAGAGCCTCAACATAATGCAAACACTGTTGAAATGAAAATTTATTTTGTGATTGTTATAGCGACATTTATCACCAAAGCTATCACATAACGGAAAATATATGTTTTTATTTTTTTAAAATTAGTTTATGGTAATTTTATTAATAAATATGCATATTCAAAAGACTTTCGTGTTGACAGTTAGTCCCCATAAAATGTAGATCTTTGGCATCTAGTAGTAAAAGACGGCTTTGTGCCTGTAAACGCATAAAATCATGAGTGGGGGCGCTAATCAATTCATATAGCTACAGATATTTCATGGAAAAAGTTAATAGCGGTACATTGTTATCCATGCATTTTTATGTAAATTTTACGATGGATTTTGTTACAAATATTTGGGCTCAAATTAATAGAAAACAATTTGTCAAACCCCCCCCCCAAAAAAGTATCTCAAATCAAATATGTAATAAAGCGACTCGGATAAAAAAGTCACATAATTATATAGAAATTTATTCTAAATAATGGCTTAGTTTAGTTTCGTTACATAATATAAAATTAAATAGATAAATATAAATAGTCGAAGGTTAGGCTAGGCCGAATCTTATGTACCATACACCATGAATTGTCTACAAAATTCTTCTAAAGACTGGTGTTCTATTTACAGTTGTCGACGACAAGGTAGAGTTTTATTTCTTAGCATTGTCTTCTAAATTTTAAGTTAGTCCACACTGAAAAAAATATCCACCACCATGAGTTGTGTACAAAATTCTGTTAAAGACTGGGGTTCTATTCACAGTTATCGACGACAAGGTAGAGTTTTATTTCTTAGCATTATCTTTTAAATTGTAAATTAGTTCTTACTGAAGAAAAATTATTGACGTAAAATGAAAGATTATGCAACCTTAATTTGGGGCATGTAATTTTCATACTATTAAGGACAAATTTCTTTAAAATAATAAAATTTTAATTAAAAGAAAGTTTATAATCTTTACTTCAAAATTTTTTTATTATTAGGATTTTGCATCTTTGCTTTAGAGTTTTTGCTTTGTTGCTGTTTTTTTTTTTTTAATTAATACAATATTTTTATACCCTGCGCCACACTGCAATACCCAGAAGGAGACGAGATAGACATATGGTGTCTTTGGGAGTATTGTTCAGGGTCGGCCTCTGAGTCGATCTAGCCATGTCCATCTGTCCGTCCGTCCGTCTGTTCGTCCGTCTGTGAACACATTTTTGTAATCAAAGTCTAGGTCGCAATTTAACCCTCTACTGCCCCAATTTTTTTACCACCTCATTAAATATTCAATGTTAACGATACAAAAGCAAGGAAACTAAACAAGAAAAATTTAGATGGTAAAATTCAGTATATGCTGCAAGGCCTAATGAACAGTTTTAACTTAGTTTTCATTTTATTTTACCCATTTTTGTTGTCTTAAGGTGTATTTTACTGATTGGGCATTAGAGGGTTAAGTCCAATCGACTTCAAATTTGCACAAGTATGTATTTTGGGTCAGAATAGAAGCCAGAAATTCAGCCTAATTTACTTTAAATTTTGCACAAGAAGTGCAATTGATAGAGTCGTAAAGTGTGCCGAATTTGTTTGAAATCGGTTCAGCTTTAGATATAGCTCCCAATGGGAGCTATATCTAAATCATGTGAATGAAAATTGGGCGAAAGACATATATGAGAGCCTCCCATATATGTCTTTCGCCCGATATACAGTTATAAGGCCCCAGAAGCCAGAGTTTTGCCCTAATTTACTTTAAATTTTACACAGGGAGTAGAATTAATATTGTAGCTATGCAGATTTAGATATAGCTTCTATATATATCTTTCGCCGGTATGCACTTATATGGCCCTAGAAGCCACAGTTTTTCCCTAATTTACTTTAAATTTTGCACAGGAAGTAGAATTTATATTGTAGCTATGTGTGCCAAATTTGGTTGAAATCGGGTCAGATTTATATATAGCTCCCATATATATCTTTCCCCCAATTTTCATTCACATGACAAGAGAGGTCAATGTTGTAATCCGATTTAAGTGAAATTTTGCACAGGTAGTAGAATTAACATTGTAGCTTTCCACGCCAAATTTTGTTGAAATCGGTTCAGATTAAGATATAACTCCCATATATATATTTTTTGTGATTTCGGCAAAATTGGCCAAAATTCCCACATTTTCCTTGTAAAAACGGCACTGCTAGGTCGAAAACTTGTAAAAATTACTCCAATTTTCCTATACGTCTAATACATATCTATCGACCGATAAATCATAAATACACTTTTGCAAAGTTGCCTAAAAATTGCTTCAGATTTAAATGTTTCCCATATTTATACCCTGCGCCACACTGTGGAACAGGGTATTATAAGTTATTGCATATGTTTGCAACACGCAGAAGGAGACGAGATAGACACATGATGTCTTTGGCAAAAATGCTCAGGGTAGGCTGCCGAGTCTATATAGCCATGTCCGTCTGTCCGTGAACACATTTTTGTAATCAAAGTCTAGGTCACAGTTTTAGTTTAATACGGTCCCAGAAGCCAGAGTTTTACCGCAATTTGGTTGAAATTTTGCACTAGAGAGTAGAATTAGCATTGTAGCTATGTGTGCCAAATTTGGTTGAAATCGGTTCAGATTTAGATACAGCTCCCATATATAAGTTTTTTGATTTCGACAAAAATGGTCAAAATACCAACATTTTCCTTGTAAAATCGCCACTGCTTAGTCGAAAAGTTGTAAAAGTGACTCTAATTTTCCTAAACTTCTAATACATATATATCGAGCGATAAATCATATATAAACTTTCCTTGAAATTACTTCAGGTTTAAATGTCTCCCACATTTTTTTTTACTAACATTGTGTATTTCCACCCTAGTGCATTAGCCGACTTAAATTTTAAGTCTATAGAGTTTGTAGAAGTCTATCAAATTCTGTCCAGATCGAGTGATATTTAAATGTATGTATTTGGGACAAACCTTTATATATAGCCCCAACACATTTGACGGATGTGATATGGTATCGAAAATTTATATCTACAAAGTGGTGCAAGGTATAATATAGTCGGCCCCGCCCGACTTTAGACTTTCCTTACTTGTTTTGTTTTAAATAAGTTAAAAAAACACAGCATAGACCACATAATTAATACAATAAAAACGACACTGCTATGTCGAAAACATGTAAAAATGGCTCCAATTTTCCTATACGTCTAATATATATCTATCGACCGATAAATCACAAATACACTTTTGCAAAGTTGCCTAAAAATTGCTTCAGATTTAAATGTTTCCCATATTTTTTACTAACATTTCATTTCACCCCAGGGCATTAGCCGACTTAAATTTTAAGTATACATAAGTCTAACAAATTTAGTCCAGATCGAGTCAGATTTAAATATATGTATATGGGAACATAAAGTTTATATATAGCACCCAACACATTTGACGGATTTGGAAAATGTGGATCTACAAGTGGTGCAGGGTATAATATAGTCGGCCCCGCCCGACTTTAGACTTTCCTTACTTGTTTACTTTAAAGTATCTGTTATAATTTTGGATTTTTAAAATAGAACGAAAATTTGGCAAATGAACTCTGTACACTCAAAAAAAGTGAAATCTCTATTTCACTTAAGCCAATGTAACATTATTTTAGTTCATGGAATTATTATGTTTGGAAAAAGTTTCCTTTACTCTAATATTTTTTTGCGTACGTTAGTTAAATGAACTAAAAAATGAGAAAACATTATACACAAATGAAGCATAAAGGATTACTAAATTCGTACTTCTCATTAAATAGTTCGTTATTTCTTTAAATTTGTAAATTTTACTAAAAATTCTCACATCTTGAACTTCGTATGACACTAAAGACATTCTTGCTATTTTTAACTCCATTTTTTTCCTTCAAACTACAAAATTTTCTTTACCAAGTGAAAAAAAATTAATTAAGTCTAAAAAATTATCTTGAATTAGTCGAAAAATATTTAGTTATTTTTGTGATATCGGAGGGATGTCAGCGTTTGTAATACTGTTTAGTTAAAATATCTAAAAATTATCTAAATTTTCTAAAATTAACCAAATTCTCTTCCTGGTGGGTTCACTCTTTTTTACATTGTATCATAATTTTAATTTTATTGATCATTGATTTACAGCTCGATAGGTCCCTAAAAATGTCTCAGAATCAATACCCAAATACTTAAGGAAGGTCAAAATCTTTGGATCAAAGTAAACTTTTTGAGTGCATATGAAGCCAATGTTAGATAAAAAGTTATATTAAGTACTTATATAAGTACTTATACTTATCGTATGGTCAAAGATTTCATGTCTTTAAAATACGAATGCAAATTTTGCTTAGCATAGAAGACGCATTTCTCTAAAATAAAGTCTTTTTCCTTGTCCAAAAGTCGATAAAATTTTCAATGAAGTCGTATTGTCCTTATAATTAAGTGATTTGACTTAAAAATGGATATCATAACATGGAAGCAAAAAATTGGGCTAAGGTTAACTTGACTTTAATAATTCATAAAAATTCTTTAAATTTAATGAAATTGTCTTTAAATTTGTTGTCTTTTTGCATCTTGACTACAAGCAAAATTTCGTTCAAAATTAGGACATGTTTTTCAACACTTTATTTTAAGGACATTTTTTACTTGAAACATAGAATAATTTCTACTGGAAGTCGAGTCTGAATTTTGAAAATACAGTTGTCGTTAACTCGTTTTAAAGGACTTTGATATTATATGAAGGAAAAAAGCTGAAAAGCGAAAAATTACAATTTGCTTCCTAGAAGCAAGTACACAAAACCTAAATTTAAAAGAGAATTGTGTGTTAAAAGTATCCTTACTTGTATTCTCCGCTTCTTGGGTCGGAATCAATACCAAAATTTTTAAAGTAAAGACAAAATCTTTGGAAGCGGGCATGCTATTTTTTAGTGCAAGAGCCGATATCGACCAATTATTTGCAAATTTGTTCCATGACATATTCTAACATTGCTTAACAATTTTCAACTGGATCGGATGAAATTTGCTCCTCCAATGACTCCGAAGGTCAAATCTGGATATCTGTTTATATGGGGATATATAATTATGGACCGATAAGGACCAATTTTTGCATGGTTGCTAGACACCATATCCATACATCGCGTACAAAATATCAACCGAATTTGACAAAACTTGCTCATCCAAGGGCCTCCGCAAGTGAAATATGGGGTCAGTTATGTCTAATGTTATACCTAAAAGTGACCTATTTGCAATACCGTGTAACCTACATCAATAACAACTACTAGTACCAAATTTATTTAAAAAAGAAAAAAAACTCTCTACCAAATGAATTAGAAACTCTCAATTCGGTGGTTTTCAAACGAAAAATGAACGTCGATTTTTCCATATTTTGAAAAATAGAAACACGAAATGAAGACTTGTGCAAAATTTTCAAAATTCGAAAAGATAAAACTTTTTGATACTTTTAAAGTCGATAAGGCGAATAAGATGAAAATATTTCCATGGTAACTCTGAGGGCATCCATAGACGATTTGTGTTAAGCCCATTTTATAAGGCGAAAAATTTGATTTTTCACAATTTTCATAAAGTCAAAAATTTGAGTCAACAGATTCCAAATTTTGAAAGTGTCAAAAAGTCAATTTTTTTCAAAAATTTAATAATAATCAATTTTTTTAGGCTGATTGTAATTTCTAGTCGGAATGATATTTTGAATTGCTTATCAATTTCGACCAGTAGTTTACCAATACAATTGGAACCATTTTTGTGGAATTCGAACTTCCCTCATGGGTATCCAATGTGCGACCAAATTGAAACTCATTAAACCATTTTTCTAAGGATTCTCTCGATTTCACAAACGTCTTTGATTTCACAATTCGATGTATCCTTTAAAATCTTCGCCCCAAAAAAATGTTTACTTCGATTCAAAGATTTTGGCATTCTCTTAGGGATTTTGGTAATAATTCCTATTCAAAGATGAGGCTTCTTTAAATTAAATACATTTGTTGGAAGATATCTAGCTTTCAATCCAGGCTTCATAAAACTAAAATTAGGAAATGGAGCTTACTCAGCGATTTTTCATTCTGTTTTTGCGATATATTACCAAAGCGTTTTATGTACAAAATCGTCAGTTAAAAAATCAAAATTATAACATATATTTCAATTTAAAAAATGCCTTTCTGTAAGCCAAAGATGCAAAATCCTCAAAAGTAGTCTTCGCCTACATAAAATTCAACTTATTTTTATTGGAAAAAATATTTATTATTTATTATGTATTATTTTTTACGAAATTTTCCATAGCCCAATGAAATTTCCTTTTGTAAGTAAAAATTTTTTGAATTAAACGTAGTCATACAGTTCAATTACCAAGAATGTAAATTCAATATAAACTAAAGTGGAAGAAAATTTCCGTAGGATTCTCAAAAATAGTAAGAATGAACTACTGTGTGGTTCAAATGTTCAAGATTTGGCGCCATGTTTAACAAAACAGAAAATGAAACCTCAATATTTCATAGTAAATGCTGACCAATGTAATCTGGGCTAACAAACTAGTGCAAATAACCATAAATGCTGGATTATAACGAAAGTTGTTTCGAAAAACACAACAAATTACTTTCCAAATAAATGAATGTAGGTTGATAATTAAAGAAGCCGCTTTAGCTTTCATCTCTTTCTCTCTGTCTCTCTCGTCATCTCCCACATAAATTAATTCAGATTGCTTCCGTATTATAAAATTAATTGTTGGTTATGCCAAACAAAACCCTCAATAAACAAAAGAGGTAACATATTTTATGGGCTCAGTTGGGTTGTTTGCTGTGAACGGTGTGAATGCGTCTTGCCTTGCCATTATGAATTGTGTCATTGTGTCAGAGGAACATCTTCAACTAAATTGTGTCTGAAAACTGAAAATGTGTTGGAAAGTTATTGCCGATAGTGAAGATATACGAGTATCACGTACTGACACGTACACGCAAAGAAAAAAAACGTTTGGAAAACGTGTACCGAAAACGTTTTTCTTTTGTTAGAGTTTTTTGAATTGCTTCGAAACTTTTAAACTTTTATCACCAAAAAAATTCGTTTGTTACAAAATTTTTATTTTTTCAATAAAAAAAGTTATTTTTGAAACAACAACGCAGTCCATTTCGTTTATATCAAACACTGTTCTATTCTGACTTTTAGTCTTTAATAAGACACATTTTACAGTTCAAAATTTAATATACTACAATGTAATAATGAACATTTTTTCGGAATCTTCCGAACATATCTGGAATATATGTAAAAAAAAAAAAACAAAACAAAAAAAAAACTTTGGTCGAAGCAGGGATCGAACCCACGACCCTTGGCATGCAAGTCGGACGTAGCAACCACTGCTCCACGGTGCCAAACTAAATGTTTGGTTCTGTTAAATAAACTTTGTTTATTTGATTCGTGGGCGCCGCAAGCTATGCTATATAAATATAACTTATATGGATATTTATCTATTGATGACCATAACAGGTACATAGCTCAGTGGTTAGTGTGTTGGCTTACAAAGTGCATGGTCCGCGGTTCGATTCTCCGTCCAGGCGAAAGGTAAAAAAAATTTAAAAATTTATAAATTCGTATAATTTCTTCTACATTGTTGGTATTACAGGAAAAGGTGTTAAGAACTAAAAAAACTCGTGGATGTGAGAAAGATGTGAGGGAAAATGCAATTAGCAAGAAAACAATGTTTTTTTTGAGTTTGTCTTTATGAAATCCTGGAAAAGAATAAACGTTTATCACAAAAAGTATATACTTTTCTTCCAAATACACTTCCTTACAGCGAAAAGCAAATGAGAAACGAACTTTGTTTGTCTAAAATTTCGTTTGGGAGGAAAGAATTATTTTTTTGCGTGTATATGGAATGATGAAAACAAGCCATTGTCTTGCCTTTTTGTTTTCTTCTGTGACGAGATTGCACAGGCAATGATTTGTATAGTTGAAAATGAGTTACAACGATGATAATTGTAGGTTGAAATTTTTGTTTTTTTTAGAAAGGGAAAGAGCTCCCCATTTTATTTGAAAGAAATTTTCAAACAAATTATTAAATTACCATATAATTAGATAAATAATTACCGGCCATTTCTTGTCCTCTATATGCCATGCATGGTAAATCGTTTTCAACAGAACAAGTAAGGAAAGTCTACAGTCGGGTGGGGCCGACTATATTATACCCTGCACCACTTTGTAGATCAAAATTTTCGATATCATATCACATCCGTCAAATGTCTTTGGTGCTATAAATATATAAAGGTTTGTCCCAAATACATACATTTAAATATCAATCGATCTGGGACAGAATTTGATCAACTTCTACAAAATCAATAGACTCAAAATTTAAGTCGGCTAATGCACTAGGGTGGAACACAATTTTAGTAAAAAAAAATATGGGAAACATTTAAATCTGAAGCAATTTTAAGGAAATATATGTATTAGAAGTTTAGGAAAATTAGAGTGATTTTTACAACTTTTCGACTAAGCAGTGGCGATTTAACAAGGAAAATGTTGGTATTTTGTCGAAATCAGAAAAACATATATATGGGAGCTATATCTAAATCTGAACCGATTTCAATTAAATTTGGCACACATGACTATACTACCAATTGTACTCCTTGTGCAAAATTTCAAGCTAATCGGGATACAACTCTGGCTTCTGGGTCCATATAAGTGTATATCGGGCGAAAGATATATATGGGAGCTATATCTAAATCTGAATCGATTTCAACCAAATTTGGCACGCACAGCTACAATGCTAAATCTACTCTCCATGCAAAATTTCAACAAAATTGGGTCAAAACTCTGGCTATTAGAAGCATATTAGTCCATATCGGGCGAAAGATATATATGGGAGCTATATCTAAATCTGAACCGATTTCAATCAAATTTTGCACACTTAACTGCACTACTAATTGTACTCCTACTGCAAAATTTCAAACAAATTGGGCCAAAACTCTGGCTTTTAGGACCATATTAGTCCATATCGGGCGAAAGATATATATGGGAGCTATATCTAAATCTGAACCGATTTCAATCAAATTTTGCACACTTGACTATACGACTAAGTTTTATATTTGTACAAAATTTCAAGCAAATCGGTATAAAACTCTGGCTGCTGGGTCCATATTAGTGCATATCGGGCGAAAGATATATATGGGAGCTATATCTAAATCTGAACCGATTTCTTCCAAAATCAATAGGGTTCTATTCTGACCCAAATTAGGAACATGTGCCAAATTTGAAGGCGATTGGACTTAAATTGTGACCTAGACTTTGATCACAAAAATGTGTTCATAGACAGACGGACGGACGGACGGACAGACGGACATGGTTATATCGACTCAGGGACACACCCTGAGCATTATTGCCAAAGACACCATGTGTCTATCTCGTCTCCTTCTGGGTGTTACAAACATATGCACTAACTTATAATACCCTGTTCCACAGTGTGGCGCAGGGTATAAAAAGCCTGATTTCCGTAATCATTTTCGGATGGTAAAATAATTTTTTCACTATATTTAATGGATGGTAAAATAATTTTTTCACTATATAAAAAATTATATCACTGTATAAAGTTTATGACTTCAAATAAAGCATATTTTGACCTGTTTAAAAGACAACAATAATTGTTTATATCTGGTCGGGAAGGGACACCTCTCCCTGCCCGACTATTTAGAATGTGGATCAAAGCTCTCCGCTTTGCTTGAATTTCAGGGAAGGTTTGGAGTGGCATCTAGACAAAGATCCACCTATTTCTATTTTGATATATTGTTGGGGAGGGAGGCCCTCTTATGTGATTTACTTGAAATTTACAAAGGAAATGGGCTAGGTAGTGAAATTAATATGGAGTATGGTATATTAAATTCGTCATTCCGTTTGTAACACATCGAAATATTGCTCTAAGACCCCATAAAGTATATATATTCTGTGTAGTGATGAAATTCTGAGTCGTCCGTCTATTGAAATCAAGCTAACTTCCGAATGAAAGAAGCTATCGACTTGAAGCTTGGCACAAGTAGTTGTTATTGATGTAGGTCGGATGATATTGCAAATGGGCCATATTGAACCACCTTTACGTATAGCCCCATATAAACCGACCCCCAGATTCGGCTTGCGGAGCCTCTTAGAGAAACAAATTTCATCCCATCTGGTTGAAATTTGGTACGTGGTATTAGTATATGGTCTCTAACAATCAAGCAAAAATTAGTTTATATCGGTCCATAATTATATATAGTCTCCATATAAACCGATCTCCAGATTTGGCTTGCGGAGCCTCTAAGAGAAGCAAAATTCATCCGATCCGGTTAAACTTGGTACGTGGTGTTAGGATATGGTATTTAACAACCATGCAAAAATTAGTCCATATCGGTTCATAATTACGAGGGTGATTCGGAAACTTTTTAGACTATCAATGAAAAAGAATAGAATAGTTAGTTTTTCAAAAATATTTTTATTTTTCAATATAATCTCCTGAAACTTCAATACACTTAGTCCAACGCTTTTCTAGCAATTCTATCCCTTGATGTAAATAGTTTTCCTCAAGGTCTTCAAAATAGCGGTTTACAATTATAATTGCATCTTCATTTGAGGTAAAACGCTTGTCAGCTAGGAATTTTTTTAGATTTGGGAACAAGTAAAAGTTACTGGGAGCTTTTTTCGTTGATTTTAGCCATTGTTAAAACACTCTTGTGGGTTGGTGCGTTGTCTTGATGAAAAAGGTTTTTTTTTTTGTGTTGTAAGCCAGGACGTTTTTCCCGAATTTGCATTTAATTGATCCAAAAGGTTGCAATAGTACTCTGAATTTATTGTTTTACCCTTTTGCAGATAGTCAATCAATAAAATACCTTTGAAGTCCCAAAAAACCATTGCCATAACCTTACCAGCCGATTGAATTGTTTTTGCCTTCTTTGGGGCACTTCCTCCAGCTTCAGTCCATTGTTTGGATTGTTCTTTTGTCTCTGGAGTACAGTGTTGGATCCATGTTTCATCAACAGTTATGAAACGACGTTTAAAATCCGTTTTATTTCGCTTAAAACGATCCAAACAAGCTTGAGAAATGTTCATTCTTATGCGTTTTTGATCGACTGTTACCAAAAAGCTTTTTCATCTGTAGTTCTTCATGCAAAATTAAATGGACTCGATTATTTGAGATGTCCATGATATTAGCAATTTCACGCACTTTTATTCGTCGATCATTTAATACAATTTGGTTACAATTTTTGTTGTTGCTGCAGTTTTTGGATTTCCACTACGTGGTTCATCTTCAATGCTTGTACGACCACGTTTAATTTCAGTAACCCAATTTTTTACTGTTGCATATGAAAGAGCACTTTCAGCTAATACATTCACCATATCATTATGAATTTCTTGTCCCGATAAACCTTTTTTATGTAAATATTTAATGACAGCACACATTTCTAATTTTTCCATTGTAAAAAAAATTGTAAAAAGTTGCCAGATCGAAACCAAATTTAACATGTGTTCACAACAGAGATGGAAGTTTCCAAAACACTTAACTTTTACTGTTTATACCACCCTTTTGTGCTAGACTAAGAAGTTTCCGAACTGCCCTCGTATATACAGCCCCCATATAGACCGACCCCAGATTTGAACTCCGGAACCCCTTGGAGGAACTCCGGAACCCCTTGGAATTCATCCGATCCGGTTGAAATTTGGTACGTGGGGTTAGTATATGGTCTTTAACAACCATGCCAAAATTGGTCCATATCGGCCCATAATCATCTATATCTCCCATATAAAACGATCCCCAGATTTGGTTTTGGAGCCTCTTGGATCAGCTAATTTCACCCGATTCAGTTAAAATATGGTACAATGTGCTAGTATATGACCGCTAACAACCATTCCCAACTAGGTCCATATCAGTCTATAAAATTAATTGTATCAATTAATTTCACGATTGAATCAAACAATTTTTTTTCGTGTAGGGTTCACTTTTTTTAGTGCAGTAGCCTTGTGCAAAAAGGAAATAGGGAAAAAAGCCGTTAATTGTACATTGGCGGTGGCAGTGGTTAGACCTATAATACCATATGTGGTCTGGTGACCGGCTCATCAGCAGTTGACAAATTTAGATAAGGTTCAGCGAACGACGTTTTTGTATATCGCAGGCGCATTTAGGAAAGCAGTAAGGGATTCCCGCAGTATCGTGCTGCATCTATTGGCTTTAGACATATTAGTCAAACGGTCAGCAGCAACAATGACTGTACGATCGCGCGAAATATCGCTATGGTCAGAGAAAAAGCACGGTCACAATTCAGTTCTCAAAACAATGTCAAATATGGCAAACGTAGTGGATAACAAATCTGCCAAAATGGATTTTCCACTCACTATGCAACCATCCTCGTACTATCTTGATTTCAATACATCAGGTTGGCGTTACCAAGAGGTAACTTGATGGTGATGGAGTGCCAACTTTCCAACTACTACAAAAAAAAAAAAAAACTTTAATAATATGGTATTACAAAACTTGCAATTTTCTTTTATGCGCAAAGTAATTATCTATTGTCTATGATGTCTGCAACACCACTTTTAGCTTGAAAAAATATTCAAAAAATTTACTACTTCTCTAGCTCTCGAAGTCAATCATTTGCTTATTGTTGTATAAATAAAAGCCCATCTTTGTTTGAATTTTGTGCATAATTACACCCACTTCAGTCATGACGAATGTGGAAAAAACGTGCTGTCGTCTTAATTTTGCGTTTCAAGCGACAATTTTGTGAGCCATGGCCTAACTATATTCAGGCTCATTTGTTGCCGATGAGGCTGGCTGTTGTAATTGATGATTATTATTTGTAAATTTTTCATAATTATTCATCATCAGCAGCAGCTACAGCTACATCAACCACATTGAATCGACTCTTGTGTTTTATTATTGGATGGTTTGCCACATAAAATTTTCTTTCGTCTTTCATTCATGTAGGTTTTTACCTCTACAAAAAATAGTATTATTTTATTGTATAAAATTTCATTTATTGCACAGTGGGAGATTTTTGTGTTATGTATATGATTGAAATGAAGATATGTTTATATTAAAAAGAGTTAAAGATAACTTAGCCCTTTGGATGTACTGTTTGTTGTACAACTAACGTTTCAATTTGATTTTCTTTTATATCTGATTTACAAACAGACAAAGGGGCATAAAAAGATAATCTTAAGTATTTTCGTGATCAAGATATTATATGCTTTATATACACACAAAGAAAATTTTACTTGGATCCCAAGATTTTGATCTTCCTTTAAGGGTTTTGGTATTGGTTCCGAGCCAAAAATGCTGCTTCTTTAAAATAAAGAAATTTTTGGGCAACCTATCTGGCTTTAACTCTAGGACCAATAAAATTAAAATTAGAATACAGATCTCATTTATGAAATTGTAATTCTCTTTTCGCGGTTTATAATAAAGGTACTCAGGTACAAACAAATGCCAGTTTAAAAATCCAAATTATAATGCCAGTTAAAAAATCCAAGTTATAACGGATACTTCAAAGTAAAAAAGGTTTTCTTTGTTCCAAAAAAAAAAAAACTTTAAACCAAAGATGCTAAATCCTCAAAATAAATCTTAACATATATTTGAAGCGTCTTAAATCTAAAGATTCAATATTTCAGTTAATTTAAGGACGATTTCTTTATATCAAAAATGTGTTTCTTTATTCTTAGGAAAATTTCCATTAGTTCAAAGACATGCGACTTTAACGGAAGGGCACAAATTTACAAAATTTGTGTCCCAAATTTAATGAAAAAAATTTGAAGCAAAGATTATAAACTTTATGTTAATTAAAATTTCATTGGTTCAAAGAAATTTCTCCTTAATATTTTGTAAAGTGCGCATCCTAAAATTTAGGTTGCGTAATCTTTAATATCACGTAAATATTTTTTTCAGTGTACTTGGGATTTTTAAAAACACACTTTTTTTGTCAAAATTCGTTTTTATTATTCAACATAGTTCCCTTCAAGAGCGATACAACGATTATAACGACCTTCCAATTTTTTGATACCATTTTGGTAGTACTCCTTCGGTTTTGCCTCAAAATAGGCCTCAACTTCGGCGATCACCTCTTCATTGCCGCCCTGCGAACATCCTTTTGAGGTCTGAGAACAATAAAAAGTCGCTGGGGGCCAGATCTGGAGAATACGGTGGGTGGGGAAGCAACAGCGTTGCCAATTTAGCTTCTTTCCAGCTAGATTTGGCTTTTTTTGAAGACATTTAGCGGGAAAAAATGCATTTAGCTTTTAGCTTTTTTTCTGGCTTTTTTTCATGACCCTTTTAGCTATTTTTTTTTTTATTTTCGACTTGTTCCTATTGAAATATGGATAAAACTAAGTCTTGCTGCCAGAATAAGGGTTTCCACATATTTCAAAGCTCAATTGAAGCCTTAATAATTATTCCAGCCATTATGCGGGCATTTTTGCAGCAAATACACCTTGTTGTAAAGTTTTTTCCTCGTATTCATAAAAGTTATCGTAAACTTTAAATCTACTATTACCACACAAATTCCTTATATAAACTGTCAGTAAATTATTAGAAATAATAGCATTTGACTCGTTTATCCTTTTTATGTTATTGTAATACGTATTGTAAAGTTATTATGATATTACTAAATTAAAATAGTAGATGTGAATTGCTTTGTACACTCAAAAAATATTGTCGTGAGGCCAATAGCATTTGTGAATAGCATTTGTGAATTTCTCTTATATAAACTCTTTCCATTGTCCAAAAGCCGATAAAATCGTTTTGTCCTTATAGTTAAGTGATTCAACTTCTAAAAAATTCTTCAAATTAATTAAATAGTCTTTAAATTTGTGGAGTTTTTGTATCTTGACCACAAACCAAAAAAGCGTTCAAAAATAGAAGAGGTTTTTCAACATTTTATTTTAAAAACGTATACACATAATAATTTCTACTTAAAGTCGAGTCTGAATTTGGAAATTTAAGTTGTCGTTAGCCCGTTTTTAAAACACTGTGATAGCTCATGAAGAAAAAGCTGAAAAAACGAATAAATTAAAATTTGACTCGGAATCAATACCAAACTCATTAGTGTACAAAATCTTTGGAACCGAACATAGAAATAATTAAGGACATAAAGTTTTGAATGTGGTATTATTTTTTAACATCAAAAACATGCAATAAAAAAATCATCTGCTATTTATTCATGGAATGGATTTACATTTACGAAAATTGGACAACAATAGATTTGTATGGGAAATTTTCGAATAATGAATTTATCATTAATTCGAAATACATTGAATTTTCTAATGCATTTCTATGTGACATTGGACTTGTTGATGATTAACCAGCTGATAATTGCAAGTTTACTAGGAAATATAAATGAAGGACTTCCAGTAAAAATTTGTGATAGTAATCAAAATGTATTTTCTTACAGTCTCACAGAAATGGAAATAAAATGAATACAATTAAAATAATATGCATTTTAAGTGAAATAAAGCCTTTAAGTTTGTTAAATTTCAATCAAAAATGTGACTTTTGATACAAAAAAATTCAGTTGTTTTGCTATTTTTAAACATTTTTTAGCTTTTTTTTGGCTAGTTTTTTGGACAAATCTAGCGGTGTTTGGTGAAACAATTCTGGCAACGCTCGGAAGCAATTCGAAGCCCAATTCATGAATTTTTGCCATCGTTCTCAATGACTTGTGGCACGGTGCGTTGTCTTGGTGGAACAACACTTTTTTCTTTTTCATATGCGGCCAATTTGCGATTTCGACCTTCAAACGCTCCAATAATGCCATATAATAGTCACTGTTGATGGTTTTTCCCTTCTCAAGATAATCGATAAAAATTATTCCATGCGCATCCCAAAAAAACAGAGGCCATTACTTTGCCAGCGGACTTTTGAGTCTTTCCACGCTTCGGAGACGGTTCACCGGTCGCTGTCCACTCAGCCGACTGTCGATTGGACTCAGGAGTGTAGTGATGGAGCCATGTTTCATCCATTGTCACATATCCACGGAAAAACTCGGGTGTATTACGAGTTAACAGCTGCAAACACCGCTCAGAATCATCAACATGTTGTTGTTTTTGGTCAAATGTGAGCTCGCGCGCCACCCATTTTGCACAGAGCTTCCGCATATCCAAATATTGATGAATGATATCTTTAAGGCCTCTGTTATTTCGATCAACTTCATTTTACGGTCATCAAAATCATTTTGTGGATTTTTTTGATGTTTTCGTCGGTCACCACCTCTTTCGGGCGTCCACTGCGTTCACCATCCTCCGTGCTCATTTCACCACCATGAATTTTGCATACCAAGCAATTATTGTTGATTTCCCTGGGGCAGAGTCCGGAAACTCATTATCAAGCCAAGTTTTTGCTTCCACCGTATTTTTCCCCTTCAGAAAACATTATTTTATCAAAACACGAAATTCCTTTTTTTCCATTTTTTTTCACAATAACAAAAGTTGTTTCACAAAAGACGCTCTAACTCACAAACTAATTGACTTACAGACGTCAAATTTTGACACGAATCATTTCAAGGTTGGTACTATATAAAAACAAGTATATACAGCACTAAGTTCGGCCGGGCCGAATCTTAAATACCCACCCCCATGAACCAAATATTAGGGTTTCCTTTGAAATTTCAGGAGCGATTGAGGACTTAAGGACACTTCCCGAAGATAAATTTAAAGATTTCACCTTGTTTGAGTTTTAGAGGAATCATTAACATCTCTTGTAAGTGTGCAAGAAAATTATAAAATAACGTCTTGATTTGAAATCTTAAATCTGTAGAAGTAAAATCTGGCAATTTGACATTGAGTTTCAAGCAATTTTCATGATCAGTGCGCCTTCTACACCCTCAAGAAGTGAAGTCGGTCTATATGGAGGCATTGCCAAATGGACCGATAAAAGCATAATCCGATACACGTTTTTGTGAGCCTAAAATACCAGAATATTTACAATTTCAGGCAAATCAGATAAAAACTAAGGTTTCTAGAAACCCAAGGAGTTAAATCGGGAGATCGTTCTTATGGGGGCTATACTAAAATATGGACCGATACTCACTGTTTTCGGCACACCTCTTTATGACCCGAAAATACCACTAGATTTCCAATTTCAGGCAAATAGGATAAAAACTTCGGATTCTAGAAGCCCAAGAAGTAAAATCGGGAAATAGGTCTATATGGGGGCTATACCAAAATATGGACCGATACTCACCATTTTCGGCACACCTCTTTATGGTCCTAAAATACCTCTAGATTTCCAATTTCAGACAAATTGGATAAAAACTACGGTTTCTAAGCCCAAGACCCCAAATCGGGAGGTCGTTTTATATGGGGACCATACCAAAACATGGACCGATACTCACAATTCTTGGCACACGTATTTGTGGTCCTACAATACCTCTAGATTCCCAATTTCAGGTAAATTGAATAAAAACTGCGGTTTCTATAAGCCCAAGAAGTAAAATCGGTAGATCGGTCTATATGGGGGCTATACCAAAATATGGACCGATATTCACAATTTTAAGCACACGTATTTGTGGTCCTACAATACCTTTAGATTCCCAATTTCAGGTAAATTGAATAAAAACTGCGGTTTCTATAAGCCCAAGAAATCAAATCGGGAGATCGGTCTATGTGGGGGCTATACCAAAACATGGACCGATACTCACCATTTTTGGCACACCTCTTTATGGTCCTAAAATACCTCTAGATTTCAAATTTCACACAAATTGAATATAAACTACGGTTTCTATAAGCCCAAGACCCCAAATCGGGAGGTGGTTAATATGGGGACCATATCAAAACATGGACCAATACTCACAATTTTTAGCACACGTATTTGTGGTCCTACAATACCTCTAGATTCCCAATTTCAGGTAAATTGAATAAAAACTGCGGTTTCTATAAGCCCAAGAAGTCAAATCGGGAGATCGGTCTATATGGGGGCTATACCAAAACATGGACCGATACTCACAATTTTTGGCACACGTATTTGTGGTCCTACAATACCTCTAGATTTCCAATTTCAGGTAAATTGAATAAAAACTGCGGTTTCTATAAGCCCAAGAAGTCAAATCGGGAGATCGGTCTATATGGACCGATACTCACCATTTTTGGCACACCTCTTTATGGTCATAAAATACCTCTAGATTTCAAATTTCAGGCAAATTGGATAAAAACTACGATTTCTATAAGCCCAAGACCCCAAATCGAGAGGTCGGTTTATATGGGGACTATATGAAAACCTGGACCGATATAGCCCATCTTCGAACTTGACCTGCCTGCAGACAAAAGACGAGTTTGTGCAAAATTTCAGCACGATTGCTTCATTATTGAAGACTGTAGCGTGATTACAACAGACAGACAGACAGACGGACGGACGGACAGACGGACATCGTTATATCGTCTTAGAATTTCTCCCTGATCAAGAATATATATACTTTATATAGTCGGAAATCGATATTTCGATGTGTTACAAACGGAATGACAAACTTATTATACCCCCGTCACCATTCTATGGTGGTGGGTATAATAATATGCATTTACTACCAGCGACGCCATCTATGTGTCAGACCGGGGACTTATCAGTCAACATAATTCCATTGACGCATTGTGTTACAGTCTGAATAATTTTACCAAATATAAAACATTTCCCCCCAGTGTTTATTGATGACAGTCGGTGAACTCCCAACAATGTTGCTTGTAAGACGAAATGAAGGTTTTTTGCTGCTGTCCACAGATTCGTAAGCTCGTTTGCTTAAGCTTAACCAGGCGTGTGAATGAAAGCTAAGCCAGTCATACATAGCTCATGCTGCAGTCGCTGCTGCACATGCGCATAAAAAACGCGTTTATATGGAAGATTTTTTCACACCACTCTTGCCATATGGATAGATATTTTGAAAATAGGTGGAGGTGGCTGTGTCGGTGATGGTGGCTTGTGGAATGACTCAACTGATGTGCCTTGGAACTTTGTTTTTCGTTTCATGTGATTTTGTAAATACTGGCTGTGTTGTCTTGCCACATGACAACGACGACGATAATGTTTCTCTCTAGAGAGGTTTTCGCATTACGAAAATTAACAATTGCTCCATTCCATTGAATTTTCTTCTACATACATACATACTTTGTTGTTGTGATTATTCACAATGCAGGCGGTGATTCTTTTGTTGTTTGTCTTTGGTAAAAATTTGTTTGTGGAATATTCAAATGATTATGTGTAAATGACACAGTGGGGTGAAGTGTGGGAGGGGTTATAGATTTCAAAGAATTTAATTTCAATTAAGCATGAGTTGCTTATTTAGAGCATTGCTATTTAGAGACTAAAATCATATCGAAATTGACCCTATTAAAAAACCCCTAAATCTTATGCATATTGCACTCAAAAAAAGTTAACTCGAATTCAAAGATTTTGACATTCCCTTAAAGATGTTGGTATTGATATTGATCTTTAAAATAAAACATTTTTATTTAGTTATAACAGATACTTCAAAGCAAACGAAGTTTTCTTAACTAAAACAAATAAATACAGCCGAAAGTCTTCACAAGGCAAATCTCGGGATCGGTTTATATGGGAGAATTACCTAATAGTGGTCAGTTATGGTCTATTTGCAATACCTTCTGACCTACAGTGATAACAACTACTTGTGTCAAGTTTCAAGCCGATACGATGTTTCGTTCAAATGTTACCAACAGAGCCACCGTGGTGCAATGGTTAGCATGCCCGCCTCGCATACACAAGGTCGTGGGTTCGATTTCTGCTTCGACCGAACACCAAAAAGTTTTTCAGCAGTGGATTATCCCAACTCAGTAATGCTGGTGACATTGCTGAATGCTTCAAAGCTCCCTGCAATGTAGAACGCCGTTTGGACTCGGATATAAAAGGAAGGACCCTTGTCATTGAGCTTAACATGGAATGGGGCAGCACTCAGTGATAAGAGAGAAGCTCACCAATGTGGTATCAGAATGGACTGAATAGTCTAAGCGAGCCTGATACATCGGGCTGCCACCAAACCAAGCAACAGACGGGCGGACATCGATAGATCGGCTTTATGGGGTCTGAGACCAATATGTCGATGTGTTACAAACGGAAAGACAAATCTATTATACCACCCATTCTATGGTGGAGGGTATAAAAATACCACGTTTTTGTGTAGTACCCAATATATGAAGGCCTTCAGAGTCCTCTATTTAAAGTTAAAAGTTTAAAGATAGAACAAATCAGTCTTATTTCGATTTTCAGCTTAAGCTATTTATTTTAAATTTAAGGACATTATTATGGTCCACAAAATTCCCACAGTTAATCGCATTTCCTTAGGTGGTATTGAAATTAGGTGGACAGAATAGTCTAAGTGGGCCACATGTGGTCATATTTTAAAAACTGCCAAAAAAATGTGCCTACCAGAAAAATTGATTTAAGACCCCATAAACGATATTCCGATCGACTCAGAAGGTGTCCGTCCGTCTGTCCATGTATTTGTTGTTCACAGGATCCCGGTCGCAAATATTAACCGACTTTGATGAAATTTGTTACAGGGAGTTTTTTGGGCACAAGGACGAACGCTACTGAATAAGAAATCGGATCAAATTCAGATATAACTCTGATATATGTATCGCCCGATTTCGATAAATGGGTCATGTTGCACTAACCGATCGTCGTCAAATTTGGCACAAAGTAATCTTTTTCATCACCCTTCAGGTCTGCAAAATGTCATCGAAATCAGTTCAAATTTAGATATAGCTCTCGTATATATATTTACGACATTTTTGACCATAAAAGCCTTATTTATTAACTTTCGAACGAAACAACCTATCGACTTGAAACTTGGCACAAGTAGTTGTTATTGATGTAGGTCGGATGGTATTGCAAATGGGCCATATCGGACCACTTTTACGTATAGCCCCCATATAAACCGACGCTCAGATTTGACTTGAGGAGCCTTTTGGAGGAGTAAAATTCATCTGCTCCGTTTGAAATTTGTTGCATGGTGTTAGTATATGGTCTCTCATAACCATGCAAAAATTGGTCCAAATCGGTCCATAATTATATATAGCCCCCATATAAACCGATCCCCAGATTTGGCTTGCGGAGCCTCCAAGAGAAGCAATTTTCACCCGATCCGGCTGAAATTATGTACATGGTGTTAGTATATGGACTCTAACAACCATGCAAACTTTGGTTCACATCGGTCCATAATATATATAGCCCTCATATAAACCGAACCCCAGATTTGATCTCCGGAGCCTCATGGATGAGCAAAATTCATCCGATTCGGTTGAAATTTGGTACGTGGTGTAAGTATATGGTCTCTAACAAGTATGCACAAATTGGTCCACATCGGTCCATAATTATATAAAGCCCCCATATAAACCGATCCCCCGATTCGGCTTGCGGAGCCTCTAAGAGAAGCAAATTTCATCCGATCCGGCTGAAATTTGGTACATGATGTTAGCATATGGCCTCAAACACCCATGCAAAAATTGGTCGAAATCGGTCCATAATTATATATAGCACCCATATAAACCGATCCCCAGATTTGACCTCCGGTGCCTTTTGGAGAAGTAATATTCATCCGATATAAACCGATCCCGAGATTTGGTTTTGGAACCTCTTGGAGGAGTACATTTCATCCGAGTCAGTTGAAATTTGGTACATTGTGCTAGTATATGGCCGTTAACAACCATGCCTAACTAGGTCCATATCGGTCTATAGTTACACGCTCACAAAAAATCGCTTCTGTAACATATACTCCCAAACATATTTTGCTTCAAGCATATACATTTTTGGCTATTGCCCAAACATTTATATGTTTGATCTCTTCCAATATATAATATGTTTGAAAGCATATTGGTCTAAACAATATATGTTTGGGTAGTCAATTTCCAAACATTTTGTATTTTTGCATCCAAATTCAATAATGTTGTCTTCCAAAAAACAATATGTTATTATGTGAACATATAATATGTTTGGAAGCATTTTCCACCCAAAAATATTATATGCTTAAAAAAAATTCTCCCAAACAATATTGTGCTCAAAATTTTATTTATTTATTTATATATTTACAATCATAATGAATTATGAAAATAAACAGGTAATATAGGTTCTAACAACATAGGTTTTTGACCTGAATGCTCAAAATTTTGTTTCTGCCTAATTGTATATTCCCCCACATCTTTCTCACTTCCACGAGATTTTTTAGTTCTTAGCACCTTTTTCTGTAATACAAACATTGTAGAAGAAATTATTCAATGGTATGATTATTTTTTATTTTAATTTTACCTTTTGCCGGACGGGGATTCGAACAGCGGACCACACAGTTTGTAAGGATCAAAGAAGTAGCTGATCAATTGCCCAAGGAAAAATAAAATGTTAATTTTGTAATAACAAGCAACAACCACCAACTTAATTCAATATCGCTCCCTGTTAAATAGCGCTCCAAGCTACTAAACACATATATGTTTATAGGCTATTTCTAAATTAATATATGTTTGCATCCAAGCATATTATATTTAAAAACATTTTATGTCCCAAACATAATATGTTCTAACATATTAACATATATGTTCCAAACATGTTATGCTAGTTTATGAACATTATATGCTTGCACTCAAAAATATTGTGTTTAAAAATTTGTGTTCCAAACATATAATGTTTATAGCCAAACATATGAAAAACAGTCTTTTTCATCCGTGTATATATAGCCCTCAGATAAATCGATCCCCAATCACACAAAAATTGGTCAAATATTCAAGTTCATAATTGTATATAGCCCCCATATAAGCGACCCCCATATTTCAATTCTGGCTCCCTATGTACCGTGCAAAAGTCCATATCGATTCGTAATTATTTGTAGACTTAACGTACCTACACATACCTTTTTTGTCTAATATATACCACGTATGGACTAACTCACAATTTAGAAAACGATTTAAGATACCACAACTTAAGTACTTCGATTGTGGATGTCTTTCGTAGAAGTTTCTACGCAATCCATGGTGGAGGGTACATAAGATTCGGCCTGGCCGAACTTTATTTTATTTACTTGTTAATAATGCCCTTCAAAAGAGCCGAATACCATAAATTGCGTAGTGTTGGTTTGTAGTCAAGCCCTTCTGGCTCAACTTTACATATTTTTCATATGCACTTCATTTTTTGTTGCTACGGGTACTTTCAAATTCTCCTACTGTTCCATTTACAACCTCAACTACTAAATAATCAAATCTCCTACAATAATATTCCTTTAGCTGATGTATCACCAAGTCGCCATCATTGATGCTTCTCATGCCACCTTACTATCAATTCATTAGAGGAATATGAACTCTGTACCTAATGGTCATGTCAGCGACATTTTGAAATTTAAGCCTGTTCCATACGATTTGATATTTACGAACAAATTTCTTAATTGCTTCGACAGTCGTCTTATGAAACTCAATATTTATGAGATCTGTTATAGATTGATTAACATCCCGTAGATTACGTTATTAACTATATGAAGAGGGAAATACATATTTATGGGGTATTCCACGGTAAATTTGTAACAAACGTTCCACTTTTAAGATAAGATTATTTACAATACAAAAAATTTCCATCGAAACTTTTCTGAAAGATGATTTTTTCTGAGGAACGAAATTTTAGACAAACATACATCTAAATTTGAAATTTGAGTAACATTGGTTAATAATATTATGTCAAAATTTTAGAAAATCGTGGGATACATACATATGGGAGCCATATCTAAATCTCCACCGATTTCGATAATTCTTTGCAAATATAGTTAGTACTAGTGAAGATTAGATCAAGTCGACTTTGAATAAGACTGCACTGAAAAAAATATTTAAGTGACACCATTTGTCGAAATCGGGTGATACGTATATATGGGAGCTATATCCAAATCTGATTCGATTTCTTCCAAATTCCATAGCGTTCGTCCATGTGCCCACAAACACCTTGTACCAAATTTTATCAAAATTTATTTAATAATTGTGACCGGAATCTTGCGAATAATAAATACATGGACAGACGGATGGACGCCAAGCGCTAGATCGTCCCAGGAAGTGGTTCTGAGTCGATCGGTATATATTTTATGGAGTCTTAGATCAGATCAAAGTTATTATACCCTGACCACTATGTGTTTTAGGGTATAAAAAGTGGAATTTATTTTGTCTAAAATTTCGTTTTGGAGAAAAATATTTTTTTCTTTGCGTGTATAAATCTCTTATGATTTCTTATATCTTGGCCATAAAGATAAAAAATATTAAAAAAATGCTATTTATTTCAGTGTTTTATCTTAAAGCCCTTTTTACTTGAAACAGAGAAAATCAAAACAGATTTGCCATTCTGGGCGAACTAAAGTTCGAAGAAGAGTCACTTCCAAAGATAGATTCAAGATTGTCAACCGAACGAATTAGAATCCTAAAACCGAAGAACAATTTAGACGTTTGTCTTTTGTACTAAGTGTTCATTAGACCACTTTCACAGAAAAAAATTTCCGTAGTTAAACTAACGCTAAATTTAACTAAATTTTATTGCAAAAAAAAATTATTTGTTAGTAGTTAAATTTTATTACTTTTTGCGAAATTTTCCACAGCCCAATGAAATTTTCGTTTTTTTAAGTATGTCTCAAATATTTTATGAACTAAACGTGAGTACAAATTTCAATGGCCGTACACATAAATTCAATATGAACTAAAGCAAATGAAAATTTCCGTACGATTCCCAAAAATAGTAAGAATGAACTACTGTATGGGAGCCACCGTGGTGCAATGGTTAGCATGTTAGGTTAGGTTAGGTTATGTGGCAGCCCGATGTATCAGGCTCACTTAGACTATTCAGTCCATTGTGATACCACAGTGGTGAACTTCTCTCTTATCACTGAGTGCTGCCCGATTCCATGTTAAGCTCAATGACAAGGGACCTCCTTTTTATAGCCGAGTCCGAACGGCGTTCCACATTCCAGTGAAACCACTTAGAGAAGCTTTGAAATCCTCAGAAATGTCAACAGCATTACTGAGGTGGGATAATCCACCGCTGAAAAACTTTTTGGTGTTCGGTCGTAGCAGGAATCGAACCCACGACCTTGTGTATGCAAGGCGGGCATGCTAACCATTGTACCACGGTGGCATGGTTAGCATGCCCGCCTTGCATACACAAGGTCGTGGGTTCGATTCCTGCTTCGACCGAACAACAAAAAGTTTTTCAGCGGTGGATTATCCTACCTCATTAATGCTGGTGACATTTCTGAGGGTTTCAAAGCTTCTCTAAGTGGTTTCACTAGAATGTGGAACGCCGTTCGGACTCGGCTATAAAAGGAGGTCCCTTGTCATTGAGTTTAACATGGAAGCGGGCAGCACTCAGTGATAAGAGAGAAGTTCACCACTGTGGTATCACAATAGACTGAATAGTCTAAGTGAGCATGATACATCGGGCTGCCGCCTAACCTAACCTAACTATTGTATGGTTAAAATGGTCAAGATTTGGTGTTAATGATTTTCTTCTTAACTTTTAGTTAATATTTTCTTCTATTAGAGGGTGTAATTTCGTGAACTGTAGTTAATAAGTACAACAGGGCATAACATTTTCCTGGTTTTAACCAGGGCTGTGGAGTCGATCCCATTTTGCTCGACCCCGACTCCAGCATTTTTCATCAGGTCGACTCCGACTCCGGAGTCGACTCCGGGTAATATAACTAAATCTCATTTTAATACCACTAATTTGTAGTTCTATTGTGGGGGTACTTATTTATGTGTGCAAAAAAAGGTCTTAATTTCACATTAGATGCCAATTAAACTCTATACGTCAAATTTAGGGCAATGTTTAATAAATGAAATAACGCATAATATGAGAAGATACCAACAGTATATGTATTTGTGGACCAAAATTATTGATACTATCTCAAAGCCTTTAAATTTGTCGCGAGCTATATAAAGGTTTATATTCCCATATGCATGAATTTGAATCTGAATCGATTTAGACAAAATTGTATATACTTCTACTAAATCTATGTACTTTAAATTTAAATCTAACGTTATGGGACGTAACACAATTTTAACAAAAAATAAAAATGCAAGGAAAGTCTAAAGTCGGGCGATTATAATATACTCTGCACAACTTTGTATTTAAATCTACATTTTGATAAAATCTCAAATCAGACTTCTACAAAATCTCGGGCAATATTTCGGAAATATTTATAATTGTTTAGACACTTAGCAGTGAGCATCAATGAGCATACAATTTTGGAAAAATTTTTGTCTAGTAATAAAACAAAATTTTGACTAATTTTCTATAGAAATAAAATTTTGGCAAAATTTTTTATAGAAATCAAATTTTGACCAAATATATAGAAATAAAATTTTGAATAAAATTTTTATAGAAATAAAAGTTTGAAAAAGTTATCAATAGAAATACAATTTAAAAACAAGTATATACGGCCGTAAGTTCGGCCAGGCCGAATCTTATGTACCCTCCACCATGGATTGCGTAGGAACTTCTACTAAAGGCTGTCATCCACAATCGAATTACTTGGGTTGTGATAACACTTGCCGATGGCAAGGTATCGTAAAACTTTTTAACACTGTCTTCTAAATTGTAAGTTGGTCCATAAAGGGTATATATTAAACAAAAAAAGGCCGATTAAATACGTATATAATTCAGTTTGACAAAATAAAATGTTGACAAAATGTTCTATAGAAATAAAATGTTGACAAAATTTTCTACAGAAATAAATTTTTTACAAAATTTTCTATAGAAATAAAATTTTGACAAAATTTTCTATAGAAATAAAATGTTGGCAAACATTGTTATAGAAATAAACTTTTTACAAAACTTTCTATAGAAATGAAATTTTGACAAAACTTTCTATAGTAATAAAATTTGACAATTTTTACATGGCTGTTAGAGGCCATATACTAACGAAATGTACCAAATTTCAAACGCATCGGATGACTTTTGCTCCTCCAAGAGGCTCCGGAGGTCAAATCTGGGGATCGGTTTATATGGGAGCTATATATAATTATGGACCGATATGGACCAATTTTTGCATGCTGGTTAGAGACCATATACTAACATCAGGTACCCAATTTCAAACGGATCGGATGAATTTTGCCCCTCCAAGAGGCTCCGGAGGTCAAATCTGGGGATCGGTTTATATGGGAGCTATATATAATTATGGACCGATATGGACCAATTTTTGCATGGTTGTTAGAGACCATATACTAACACCACGTACTAAATTTCAATTGGATCGGACGAATTTTGCTCATCCAAGAGGCTCCAGAGATCAAATCTGGGGATCGGTTTATATGGGAGCTATATATAATTATGGACCGATATGGACCAATTTTTGCATGCTTGTTAGAGACCGTATACTAACATCAGGTACCCAATTTCAAACGGATCGGATGAATTTTGCCCCTCCAAGAGGCTCCGGAGGTCAAATCTGGGGATCGGTTTATATGGGAGCTATATATAATTATGGACCGATATGGACCAGTTTTTGCATGGTTGTTAGAGACCATATACTAACACCACGTACCAAATTTCAATCGGGTAGGATGAAGTTTGCTCCTCCAAGAGGCTCCGGAGGTCAAATCTGGGGATCGGTTTATATGGGAGCTATATATATTTATGGACCGATATGGACCAATTTTTGCATGGTTGTTAGAGACCGTATACTAACATCAGGTACCAAATTTCAACCGGATCGGATGAATTTTGCTGCTCCGGAAGGCTCCGCAAGCCAAATTTGGGGATCGGTTTATATGGGGGCTATACGTAAACGTGGGCCGATATGGCCCATTTTCAATACCATCCGACCTACATCAATAACAACTACTTGTGCCAAGTTTCAAGTCGATAGCTAGTTTCGTTCGGAAGTTAGCGTGATTTCCACAGACGGACGGACAGCCGGACAGACGGACAGACGGACAGACGGACAGACGGACAGACGGACGGACGGACGGACATGCTTAGATCGACTCAGAATTTCACCACGACCCAGAATATATATACTTTATGGGGTCTTAGAGCAATATTTCGATGTGTTACAAACGGAATGACAAAGTTAATATACCCCCATCCTATGGTGGAGGGTATAAAAAATGTGTAGCAAACAAAATCTTGCAAAATTTTCTATAGAAATAAAATTTTGAAAATAACATTTTCTATAGAAACAAAATTTTGACTCAATTTTCTATAGAAATAAAATTAAGACTAAAATTTCTATAGAAAAAAATATTTCTATAGTAATAAAATGTTGAATAAATTTTTTATAGAAATAAAATTTTGACAAAATTTGCTATAGAAATAAAATTTTGACAAAACTTTTTATAGAAATAACATTTTGACAAATTTTTCTATAAAAACAACTTTGAAAAAATTTTCTGTCAATATTCCACATATGTAAAAAAAATAATTTCGGGTATTAAAATGGATCGATCCAGCCCATCTGCTAGTCTAACATTCTAGGAAACATCAAAAGATAGCCGTAATTGGAAGATGATCTTTCATTTACAATCATGTTGTACATTGATCGAATGAATAACGCAATGGAAACTAATTTGCGTAAAAACTTGCTAAGTTACAAAAATGTGAAGTGTTTTAAAAAATTTGGTTTAGCCGGAGTCGGAGTCGAGCAAAATTTTTACGACTCCGACTCCATCAAAATCTTCAGACTCCGACTCCACAGCCCTCGTTTTAACAACGCTTTGGGGGAATCTCAAAATGTGTAGCAAAATTTATTTCAATTTTCGTACGAATTAGTTTATTCTTCCTATAAAACAGTTTACTTTTTTTCGGTGTTTGCAGATATGACGTTTGAAGTCTTTTATAATCACGTCTCAGTCTTCAATAATGAAGCTTTCATGTTGAAATTTTACACAGATTCGTTTTTTTTTTTTGTCTACAAACAGGTTAAGTTCAAAGATGCACTCAAAAAAAAGTGAACTCTCTATTTCACTAAAGCCATATTAACTTTATATTAGTTCAGAGAATCATTATGTTTGGAAAAAGTTTATTTTAGTCAAATAATTTTTTGCGTATGTTAGTTAAATGAACTAAAAAACGGGGAAAAGTTATACACAAATAAAGCATAAAGATTTCCTAATTTCGTATTTCTTACAAAATAGTTTATTATTTCTTTAAATTTGTAAATTTTACCAAAAATGTGTCCATCGTGAACTTCGTATGTCACTAAAGACATTCTTGCAATTTTGAACTCCAAGATTTCTCTTAAAACTATAAAATTTTCTTTAACTACTGAAAAAATTTAGTTATGTCTAATAAATTTTCTTGAATTAGTCGAAAAATATTTACTTATTTTTGCCATATCGGAGTGATGCCAGCGCTTGTAATACCGTTTAGTTAAAATTTTCTAAAAAAGTTCCAAATTTTCTAAAATTAATCGAAAGTTATCTTTCCTGGTGGGTTCACTGTTTTTTCAGTGTGGGCTAGATCGGTTCATATTTCGATATAGCCCCCATATAGACCTTGGAGAGCAATTTGAACAACAACAAAATTTTATTAAAAATCTAAAATCTAATGTAATAAATTTAAAATTTATAATCCATTACGACTGGATGGTCGTAGGTATTTAAGATTCGGTCCAGTCGAACTTTTGGCCGTATAACATATACTTGCGTTTGTACACTGTTAGAAAAATATGTTTTTCATATGTTCCGATATAAACAAAATGTGTTTCGGGCACGATTTTAAACCACAATATATTTAAGTGCGAACATGTAATTTTCCTAAGCTAACACTAAATGTTTGGGACATCTATGTTAATATGTTAGAATATATTATGTTTGGGGCATGAATGTTTCATAAAAATCATATGTGTGAATACAAACATATATAAATTTACAAATTTCAATTAAACATACATATGTTGTGATATTTTATTCAAAGCGACAGAGAGAGTATAGAGAGAAATAGAGATGGAAACCGGGAGAGTTGACGAAAGATATCAATATAACACAGCAAAAGAGTCAAAAGAGAACAATTTCTGTGAAACCGCTTGTATGTTGTTTCGGAAAACTGTTTTATGATAAGGCCAAAAATTTGATATGTTTAAGTCTAAATATTATTTAATTTGAATAAAGAGAATATACATTCTGAACCAAGAGAATAGACATTTGAAAAACAAACAGCTTATGTTTTCGCCTTGAGAGCAGCATTTTATGTATGTGTGGACATATGTTTTGTTTATCATTTTGGCATTATTTTTTTCTTGGTTCGTTAAAAGAAATCAGGGGTCTTCATAAAAATAACGAAAGGGCACTATACTCTTTTTAGAGTCGGGACGGTAAAATGAAATAAGGAGGAAATAGTGAAAAATTACACAGTAAAATGTAAAAAAACAAAGTTTAGTTTCTCTTTATTAAAAAGTAGTCCACGAGGAGTTGACGGACACCCATTAGCGTAACTAGGCAATTTTCCTAGGGGGGGCTATAGCCCCCCTAGCTAAAAATTTATAGACTGAACTTATAGGTTCAATTAATGTTTTATTTCATAAAATTGAATAAAAAACAAGTATATACGGCCGTAAGTTCGGCCAGGCCGAATCTTATGTACCCTCCACCATGGATTGCCTAGGAACTTCTACTAAAGGCTGTCATCCACAATCGAATTACTTGGGTTGCGATAACACTTGCCGATGGCAAGGAATCGTAAAACTTTTTAACACTGTCTTCTAAATTGTAAGTTAGCCCATACGGGGTATATATTAAACAAAAAAAGGCCGATTAAATACGTTTATAATATAGTTTGACAAAATTTTCTATAGAAATGAAAACTTGACAAAATTTTCTATAGAAATAAAATTTTGACAAAATTTTCTATAGAAATAAAAACTTGACAAAATTTTCTATAGAAATAAAATGTTGACAAAATTTTCTATGGAAGTAAAATGTTGACAAAATTTTCTATAGAAATAAAATGTTGACAAAATTTTCTACAGAAATAAATTTTTTACAAAATTTTCTTTAAAAATAAAATTTTGACAAAACTTTCTATGGAAATAAAATTTTGACACAACTTTCTATAGTAAAAAAATTTGACAAAATTTTCTATGGAAATAAAGTTTTGGTAGATTATTTTTGGCGATATGGACCAATTTTTGTGTAATAAGTCATCGGCTATATATAACTAAAGACTGATATTGGCCAATTTTTACATGGCTGTTAGAGGCCATATATTGACAAAATGTACCAAATTTCAGCCGGATCGGATGACTTTTGCTATATATAATTATGGACCGATATGGACCAATTTTTGCATGGTTGTTAGATACCATATACTAACACCATGTACCAAATTTCAACTGGATCGGATGAATTTCGCTCCTCCAAGAGGCTCCTGAGGTCAAATCTGGGGATCGGTTTATATGGGAGCTATATATAATTATGAACCGATATGGACCAATTTTTGCATGGTTGTTAGAGACTATATACTAACACCACGTACTAAATTTCAATTGGATCGGATGAATTTTGCTCCTCCAAGAGGCTCCGGAGTTCAAATCTGGGGATCGGTTTATATGGGAGCTATATATAATTATGAACCGATATGGACCAATTTTTGCATGGTTGTTAGAGGCCGTATACTAACATCAGGTACCAAATTTCAACAGGATCGGATGAATTTTGCCCCTCCAAGAGGCTCCGGAGGTCAAATCTGGGGATCGGTTTATATGGGGGCTATATATAATTATGGACCGATATGGACCAATTTTTGCATGGTTGTTAGAGACCGTATACTAACATCCGGTACCACATTTCAACCGGATCGGATGAATTTTTCCCCTCCAAGAGGCTCCGGAGGTCAAATCTGGGGATCGGTTTATATGGGGGCTATATATAATTATGGACCGACATGGACCAATTTTTGCATGGGTGTTAGAGACCGTATACTAAGACCACGTACTAAATTTCAACCGGATCGGATGAATTTTGCTCCTCCAAGAGGCTCCGGTGGTCAAATCTGGGGATCGGTTTATATGGGAGCTATATATAATTATGGACCGATATGGACCAATTTTTTCATGGTTGTTAGAGGCCATATACTAACATCAGGTACCAAATTTCAACCGGATCGGATGAATTTTGCTGCTCCGGGAGGCTCCCCAAGCCAAATTTGGGGATCGGTTTATATGGGGGCCGATATGGCCGATTTTCAATACCATCCGACCTACATCAATAACAACTACTTGTGCCAAGTTTCAAGTCGATAGCTTGTTTCGTTCGGAAGTTAGCGTGATTTCCACAGACGGACGGACAGCCGGACAGACGGACAGACGGACAGACGGACAGACGGACGGACGGACGGACATGCTTAGATCGACTCAGAATTTCACCACGACCCAGAATATATATACTTTATGGGGTCTTAGAGCAATATTTCGATGTGTTACAAACGGAATGACAAAGTTAATATACCCCCATCCTATGGTGGAGGGTATAATTAGACATCAAAATAACTCGACAATTAATTTATAATAAAGCAACTAAAAGTAGTTCCACACTTTTCCCAGCAAAAAAATTGTGAGTTGTTCTAAAGGCACAACTTTAAAAGCATTTCCAAAAATGTCCTCAATTATTTTAACTACACAGGAAGTTTTTTTACTTCATTTTTTTCATATTTTAATGTGTAATTTTTTGTTTTCTATTTTTTTAAATAGTTTAAAAAAAGAGTAAGAATAAATAAATTGGTACAAATTATTCAAATTTTGCCATAAAACTGCTAAATCCATTATAGAAAAATCGATACTTTTGGAAATTATTCGAAGAAAAACGTTCCAAACAAGCGTCAGAATGCATTAAAAATCATAAAAACAATAAAAAAATTATTTATTTGGGAAAATATCACAAAATTTTTTAATTCACATTCAAAACACTGAATTCGGATCTCACCTTAAAAAGTGATGCAAATTCATTGCAACGGCTGTTGAAACGGTGGACATTTGTCCTATGACAAGCTCATATTACATTCATTGCTTCTCCGCCAATTTTGCACCACTTCTACACCCAAAAAGAACATTTCACTACTTTTTTGGCGACGCTTTTTCGCAGCATTATTAAGATATCAATTTATGAAAGAATAGTTTTAATATCAATTACTATTTTTTTAATTAAATTGACTAAACTAAATCAATCAAAAGGTCAACCACAGCTTTATTTCAGAAATATCTGACTTCAAACATTGTCATCGGCAACTGCTACCACAACCCAAGTAATTCGATTGTTCATGAAAGTCTTTAGCGGAACTTTGGGCGATTGTATATACTTGTTTAGTTGTTAAAAAAATTAAAAAAAAAACTATTGACATTTATTGAAAAATGGAAAATCATAAATAGAGTTTCAAATTCTGGGGGGGGGGCTAAAATTTTTCTGGGGGGGTCTAAGCCCCCTCCCCAGAGGCCTTCCTATGCTTATGCGGACACCATCAAATATAAAAGCGGGCATTAAGTTCGACTTTTACAGCTAAAACAATTTAAAAAGTTTATTTTCTTTAAAATGAATTATTAAAGAAAAATAAAAGGAATTTTAGAGCGATGGTGTTAAATGCTAGTAAAAAACTGTTCACTCCTAAATAAATTTATGTTTATATTATAAAATTATGTATGTATGTTTATACTCGACTCCACGTTCTTCTTTTGTTAGTTTTTGAATTCCTTCCAAATTTTAAAGTTTTGTACAAAAACAGTTTTTTATTACAAGATTGTTATTTTTGCAATAAAAAATAATATTTTATCCAAAAATCATTCAATTTCGTTTATATCAAGCACTGTTACTGACTATAAATCTTTAATAACGCACATTTCGATGTTTCATTTAAAAAAATTAATATAGTATAAATATAAATGTGTAAATTAAAAAACAAAAAAAAAACAAACAAAAAAAAAATGTTCGGTCGGAGCAGGGATTGAACCCACGACCCTTTGCATGCAAGGCAGACATGCTAACCACTGCTCCACGTGGCAAACAAATGTATGTTTCTGTTAAATAATGTTATGTTTGCATGGGCTCGTGGGCGCTGCAAACTATGCTATATAAATGTAACTTAAAACGATAATTATCTACTGGTGACTATAACAGCTACGTAGCCCAGTGGATAGTGTGTTGGCTTACAAACTGTATGGTCCTCGGTTCGATTCTCCGTGCAGGCGAAAGGTAAAATTTAGAAAATTTATAAAAGTGAATAATTTCTTCAACATTATTTGTATTACAGAGAAAGGTGCCAATAACTAAAAAATTTCGTGGAAGTGAAAATTACGAGTATGTTAGGGAATGAGCACAATCGTGTTTGGGAAAAATTCTTCCAAGCATATAATATTTTTGGCTCAAAATGCTTCCAAACATATAATATGTTCACATAAAACAAACATATTAATGTTTCGGCAGTATGCAATAATATATGTGCTTCCTGCAAAATATGTTTGGAACATATGTTAAAGAAGCGATTTTTTTTGAGGGTGTAGGAATACCCCATATAGTGTTCAAAACGCCATATCACAATCATCAAATGATGTTAAAAACAAACACCAATCTTTAAATAAACGGAAAACATGAAACATCATTGCGAAGATCATTTTCTTTTTGGTGGTTTCGGAGCGGGGTGGTGGTCACATGAAAACTGGAAGCTCTCATGCTGCCATCTATGGTCGATACATCAATTACGACGTTCAACACATTCAATATCCAAATACTACTCAAATTATCGCAGAAATCTCTGTAAAAACCGGTAGGTTTATACGCGGATGTCTATGAAATGTACAATAATATGTTGTCGTACATGTAATCTTAAGTTTTCAACGAAGTTGTTGGG
Source organism: Haematobia irritans (assembly GCF_050003625.1). Lineage (NCBI taxonomy): Eukaryota > Metazoa > Arthropoda > Insecta > Diptera > Muscidae > Haematobia > Haematobia irritans. The sequence goes on along the minus strand of NC_134399.1, from coordinate 79,095,844 downwards.
ACAAGTTTATGTTTGGAATCATCCAGCTTATGGTCCGTTTTTCTCCACCACTTTCTCCGGATTTCCACTATGATCACATGAAACTATACATTGCAACCAAAGATGCAAGATATTCCATATCTTCTCTTCATAAATATCTCAGAGTATGCAATAAATTTCCCCTTTCTGTCATTATGGGTTTCTTTTAGATTCGTTGAAATCAATCACAAATCGTTGATGCAGAATCAAACACAAATGACATGAAACAGAGTTCATTGGCATCGATTTATGGTAGATTTACTGCCAATGGTTTTTGGGGGAAATAGTTTTTTTTTTTAAGCATTTACATAATGGTCATTGAGGAAGTCATAAATATTAAAGTATAGCATTTTGATTTATATATGGGCATTCGATTGATTGAACACTTAAAAGTCACCACAGAACCTTTAAAAGTTTTAAAAAGTCTCAGTCGATCTAGCGATGTCCGCCCTTCCATTTGTTGACATCATGGTTGACACAAGTAGTTGTTACTGATGTAGGATATCGGACGGACCATATGGGACCATTTTTAGGTATAGCTTCATGTAACTGGTCCCCATATCCCAGCAAAAAAAAAGAAAAAAACTTCCAAAAAAGTAGTTTGGATCCCCAATTTGTTATCCGGAAGTAGTGCAAACTTCTATCACCTCCAATTAATTCTACATGGGCTTGTCATAGGACGGAAGTACTCCGTTTTTGGATCCTTTGCATTGCTTCAGAAGTTGTGTTCATTTGGACGGAGAAATTTAAAAAACTAAAAAAACAAAAATCTTTTTTCCAATTTCCAATTTCAAATTTTTATTTTTATCAATATTGTTTGTTACACTTTTATTTTTATACCCTCCATCATAGGATGGGGGTATATTAACTTTGTCATTCCGTTTGTAACACATAGAAATATTGCTCTAAGACCCCATAAAGTATATATATTCTGGGTCGTGGTATAGCCCCCATATAAAGGGACCCTCAGGATTGGCTTGTGGAGCCTCTAACAGAAGCATATTTCATCCGATCCTGCTGAAATTTAGTATATGGTGTTGGTATATGGTCTCTAACAACCATGCAAAAATTGGTTCACATCGGTCCATAATTATATATAGCCCCCATATAAACCCATCCCCAGATTTGGCTTGCGGAGCCTCAAAGAGAAGAAAATTTCATCCGATCCGGCTGAAATTTGATACATGATGTTGGTATATGGTCTCTAACAACCATGCAAAAATTGGTCCATATCGGTCCATAATTATATATAGCCCCCATATAAACCGATCCCCAGATTTGGCTTGCGAAGTCTCCAAGAGAAGCAAATTTCATCCAATCCGGTTGTAATTTGGAACATGGTGTTAGTATATGATCTTTAACAACCGTGCCAGAATTGGTCCATATCGGTCCATAATTATATATAGCCCTCATATAAAACGTTCTCCAGATTTGACCTCCGGAGCCTCTTGGAAGAGCAAAATTCATCCGATCCGGTTCAAATTAGGAACGTGGTGTCAGTATATGGTCGCTAACAACCATATCAAAATTGGTCCAATCACACAAAAATTGGTCCATATCGGTTCATAATCATGGTTGCCACTAGAGCCAAAAATAATCTACCAAAATTTTATTTCTAGAGAAAATTTTGTTAAAATTTTATTGAATTCATAATAAAATTTTCATCATTGTCAAAAATTTTTTTTATAGAAAATTTTGTCATAATTTTATTTCTCTAGAAAATTTTGTTCAAATTTTATTCGGTTTATAATCATGGTTGCCACTCGAGCCAAAAATAATCTACCAAGATTTTATTTCTATACAAAATTTTGTTAAAAGTTCATTTCTATAGAAAATTTTGTTAAAATTTTATTTCTGTAGAAATTTTTGTCAAAATTTTCTTTCTATAGAAAATTTTGTCAAAATTTTTATTTCTATAGAAAATTTTGTGAAAATTTTATTTCTATAGAAAATTTTGTTAAAATTTTATTTCTGTAGAAAATTTTGTCAAAATTTTATGTCTACTTTCTCAAACTGAATTATATACGTATTGGATCGATCTTTTTTAATTTAATATATACCACGTATGGACTTACATACAATTTAGAAGATGGTGTTAGGAGGTTTTAAGATACCTTGCCATCGGCAAGCGTTACCGCAACTTAAGTAATTCGATGGCAGTGTTTAGAAGAAGTTTCTACGCAATCCATGATGGAGGGTACATAAGCTTCGGCCTGGCCGAACTTACGGCCGTATATACTTGTTCTATTATCTAATTCCTACAAATTGAAAAACTTCTTCGCTTCAACCGGGGGTTGCACCTGCGTCTGTTGAAACCATAACAGAGCGCTTTCGTACACTCAGCCACAAACGCCATTGAACACGATGCATCAAAACGTCAATTCAAGTGTTTGTGATATGAACCTAATACGACACCTCGGCATGACATTCTAACTACTTCCTGAGATGTTTTTATACCCTCCACCATAGGATGGAGGGTGTATTAACTTTGTCATTCCGTTTATAACACATCGAAGTATTGCTCTAAGACCCCAGAAAGTATATATATTCTGGATCGTGGTGAAATTCTGAGTCGATCTGAGCATGTCCGTCCGTCTGTTGAAATCACGCTAACTTCCGAACAAAACAAGCTATCGACTTGAGACTTGACACAAGTAGTTTTTATTGATGTAGGTCGGATGGTATTGCAAATGGGCCATATCGGTCCACTTTTACGTATAGCTTCCATATAAACGGATCCCCAAATTTGGCTTTCGGAGCCTCTAAGAGAAGCAAATTTCATCCCATCCGGCTGAAATTTGGTACAAGGTGCTAGTATATGGTCTCTAACAACCATGCAAAAATTGGCCCACATCGGTCCATAATTATATATAGGCCCCATATAAACCAATCCCAAGATTTGGCTTGCGGAGCCTCTAAGAGAAGAAAATTTCATCAGATCCGGCTGAAATTTGGTACATGGTGTTACCATATGGTATCTAACAACCATGCAAAAATTTGTCCACATCGGTCCATAATTATATATAGCCCCCATATAAACCGATCCCCCGATTTGCCCTGCGGAGCCTCTAAGAGAAGCAAATTTCAACCGATCCGGCTGAAATTTGGTACATGATGTAAGTATATGATCTCTAATGACCATGCAAAAATTGGTCAACATCGGTCCATAATTATATATAGCCGCCATATAAACCGATCGCCAGATATGACCTCCGGAGCCTCTTGGAAGACCAAAATTCATCTGATTCAGTTCAAATTTGGTACGTGGTGTTAATATATGGCCTCAAACACCCATGCAAAAATTGGTCGAAATAGGTCCATAATTATATATAGGCCCCATATAAACCGATTCCCAAATTTGACCTCCGGAGCCCATTGGAAGAGCAAAATTCATCCGATTCTGTTGAAATTTGGTACGTGATGTTAGTATATTGTATCCAAGAACCATGCAGGAATTGGTTCATATCAGTTCATAATTATATATAGCTCCCATATAAACCGATCCCCAGATTTAGCTTGCTGAGCCTCTAAGAAAAGCAAATTTCATCCGATTCGGTTGAAATTTGGTACATTGTGCTAGTATATGGCCGTTAACAACCATGCCTAACTAGGTCCATATCGGTCTATAGTTATATATATTCCTCAGATAAATCGATCCCCAATCACACAAAAATTGGTCCATATCAAGTTCATAATTGTATATAGCCCCCACATAAGCGACCCCCATATTTCAATTCTGGCTCTCTACGTATCGTGCAAAAAGTCCATATCGATTCGTAATTATTTGTAGACTTACCTATACATAACTTTTTTGTCTAATATATACCACGTATAGACTAACTCACAATTTAGAAAACGATGTTAAGAAGTTACCACAACCCAAGTAATTCGATTGTGGATGACGTTCTTTCGTAGAAGTTTCTACGCAATCCATGGTGGAGGGTACATATGATTCGGCCTGGCCGAACTTACGGCCGTATATACTTTTTTTTTTTTTACTTTTTATACCCTCCACCATAGGATGGGGGTATATTAACTTTGTTATTCCGTTTGTAACATATCGAAATATTACTCTAAGACACCATAAAGTAAAGGGTGATTCTTTTGAGGTTAGGATTTTCATGCATTAGTATTTGACAGATCACGTGGGATTTCAGACATGGTGTCAAAGAGAAAGATGCTCAGTATGCTTTGACATTTCATCATGAATAGACTTACTAACGAGCAACGCTTGCAAATCATTGAATTTTATTACCAAAATCAGTGTTCGGTTCGAAATGTGTTTCGCGCTTTACGTCCGACAAATTTTGTTCAGCGATGAGGCTCATTTCTGGTTGAATGGCTACGTAAATAAGCAAAATTGCCGCATTTGGAGTGAAGAGCAACCAGAAGCCGTTCAAGAACTGCCCATGCATCCCGAAAAATGCACTGTTTGGTGTGGTTTGTACGCTGGTGGAATCATTGGACCGTATTTTTTCAAAGATGCTGTTGGACGCAACGTTACGGTGAATGGCGATCGCTATCGTTCGATGCTAACAAACTTTTTGTTGCCAAAAATGGAAGAACTGAACTTGGTTGACATGTGGTTTCAACAAGATGGCGCTACATGCCACACAGCTCGCGATTCTATGGCCATTTTGAGGGAAAACTTCGGAGAACAATTCATCTCAAGAAATGGACCGGTAAGTTGGCCACCAAGATCATGCGATTTGACGCCTTTAGACTATTTTTTGTGGGGCTACGTCAAGTCTAAAGTCTACAGAAATAAGCCAGCAACTATTCCAGCTTTGGAAGACAACATTTCCGAAGAAATTCGGGCTATTCCGGCCGAAATGCTCGAAAAAGTTGCCCAAAATTGGACTTTCCGAATGGACCACCTAAGACGCAGCCGCGGTCAACATTTAAATGAAATTATCTTCAAAAAGTAAATGTCATGGACCAATCTAACGTTTCAAATAAAGAACCGATGAGATTTTGCAAATTTTATGCGTTTTTTTTTTTTTAAGTTATCAAGCTCTTAACAAATCACCCTTTATATAGGCGATCCCCAATCACACAAAAATTGGTCCTTATCGGTTCATAATCATGGTTGCCTCTCGAGCCATAAATAATCTACCAAAATTTTATTTTTATAGAAAACATTGTCAAAATGTTATTTCTATAGAAAATTTTGTCAAAATTTTATTTCTATAGAAAATTTTGTCAAAATTTTATTTCTATAGAACATTTTGTCAAAATTTTATTTCTATGGAAAATTTTGTCAGAATTTTATTTCTATAGAAAATTTTATCCAAATTTTATTTCTATAGAAAATTTTTTCCAAATTTTACTTCTATAGAAAATGTTGTCAAAATTTTATTTTGTCAAAATTTTATTTCTATAGAAACTGCCTGAATTTATTCTGATAATTGGTTGATAGTTTTGCTGCAAGTAGAGGATGCTGATGAGGAATGTGGTAATTCCGAAACGTGCGTCCATCCAACCATCTTGCAGTCTATAGGGCTTTGCCCAAATAAATTTGACAAACATTCTTTTCCTCTGTTGGTTAAGCTACTCTTGTAGTTTAATCAATGTATGGTTTTAAGCTGAAATAAAAAACAACAACAAATTTTATTTCTATAGAAAATTTTGTCAAAATTTTATTGCTATGGAAAATTTTGTCAAAATTTTATTGCTATAGAAAATTTTGTCAAAATTTTATTTCTATAGAAAATTTTGTCAAACTGAATTATATACGTAACATATTTAATCGGCTTTTTTTTTTGTTTAATACCCCGTATGGACTAACTTACAATTGAGAAGACGGTGTTAAGAAGTTTTAAGATACCTTTCCATCGGCAAGTGTTACAGCAACACAAGTAATTTGATTGTGGATGACGGTCTTTAGTACAAGATTCTATGCAATCCATGGTGGAGGTTACATAAGATTCGGCCTGGCCGAACTTACGGCCGTACACAGAAAAAAATTTCCGTAGTTAAACTAACACTGAATTTAACTTATTTTTATTGGAAAAAAATTATTTGCTAGTAGTTAAATTTTATTATTTTTTCGAAATTTTCCACAGCTTAATGAAATTTTGCTTTTTTTAAGTATGTCTCAAAAATTTTATGAACTAAACGTGGGTATAAAGTTCAATGACCGCACACATAAGTTCAATATGAACTAAAGCAAAAGAAGATTTTCGTACGATTCCCAAAAATAGTAAGAATGAACTACTGTATGGTTAAAATGGTCATGGTTTGGCGCCAATGATTTTCTTCTTTGCTTTTAGTTAATTTTTTCTTCTATAAGAGGATGTAATTTCGAGAATTGCAGTTAAAAAGTACAACAGTGCATTAAATTTTCCCGGTTTTAACAACGCTTTGTGTAAATCTCAAAATGGGAGTAAAATTTAGTTCAATTTTCGTGCGAGGTAGTTCATTCTTCCTATAAAAAAGTTTACTTTTCATCGGTGTATATACTTGTTTGTAATAAAAATATTTTAAAAATAAAATGACATTTTTTAATTGTCCTTACAAATTCGAAATTTTACAAAACATATTCCTAATAGAAAGAATTTTCTTTTATTCATACGTATGCTTAAAAGCAATTTTTTTCCTACACTCAGAGAAGAGTGAACCCATTAGCGAGTTATTTTTAACTAACCAGTGTTAATATTGAACTTCGTATGTCACTAAAGAAGCATATACCCATAGTAAGTTCAACATTTTCCTATAGGTTAGTACGTTGTTTTAACTTTTGTCAAGTTTAAATTTAACTTTTCAGAAGTAAAAAATTAACCAAATAATACATTTTTTGAAAACAAAAAAAATTATTGTTCGGGATTTCCTAGACCATCTGGTGACTTGCAGCAAGGAGACCTCAAGGGGGAGGATCCCAATTTCTACATGTTATATTATATTTAGTACAAACCACTTACTCTTCTGTAGTACAAATCTTCTAGAATCCTTTATTAGATTTTATTTTTATCATTTTATAAAAATTTACCTTTTGTCCGGACGGAGGATCGAACCGCGTACCATCAGTTTTCTAACTAAACACACTATCCACTGGGCCACTTAGCTCTTACACTCATCAACAACCAAATGTTACTTTGTTTATTCTTTTCTTGCTTGGCTGCATGTATTCATTAACACATACAGTCAAGGGTGTCTATTTTTAGAAACACCACACCAGCACATGTTTCGGAGACGAACTATCGCCTAGAAGTAGATTCACTCAACGGTTGTTAGAATTGACATTCATCGTTAGTTTATTTATACTAAAAATGGAAATTTCGTGTCCAACTAGACTTCGTAATATTGCACAGTAAAAGTTCAGTAACGCTGAGAAACTTCTTCGTATGTTGGAGAAAATACGTACTCGCTATTATTATATTTGCTTCAGTCCATTTACGAACCCATTGGGAGTTCTTAACCATTTTGCTGGTAATGGCCGTAAGTTCAATTTACTTCCACTGAGTTAATTTTGTTCATCAATAGTTAAATTTAACTAACTGTGAGTAAAATTTTGAACTACTCAATATTATGAAATTTACTTGTAGTTACGACGTTAAATTTTCTGAGTGTATAAGCAAAACGTATATAAGAAAACAAGTTGTGTTTTTTTTCTGACATTCTTATATCGGTTAACAAAATGTAATTGTAATGGGGTACCTTCTTCAGCACATATAAGCAGACAAATTTAGGTTTCCTAGAAAGAAGACATCACGACCTTTCTAACGATGTATATAAGTCTACCAATCCGTTCCAAGTTAGACAGTTCTACTGAAGACAATATAGAACAAACATTAAACTTAGCAAACAAATATGCATTATCCAATCTTCGTTATGAAAGTACAAACCCTGACCTGCATTTTTATACCCACCACCATAGAATGGTGATGGGGGTATAATAAGTTTGTCATTCCGTTTGTAACACATCGAAATATCGATTTCCGACTATATAAAGTATATATATTCTTGATCAGGGAGAAATTCTAAGACGATATAACGATGTCCGTCTGTCCGTCTGTCTGTCTGTCTGTTGTAATCACGCTACAGTCTTCAATAATAAAGCAATCGTGCTGAAAATTTGCACAATCTCGTCTTTTGTCTGCAGGCAGGTCAAGTTCGAAGATGGGTTATATCGGTCCAGGTTTTGATATAGTCCCCATATAAACCGACCTCCCGATTTGGGGTCTTGGGCTTATAGAAATCGTAGTTTTTATCCAATTTGCCTGAAATTTGAAATCTGGACGTATTTTATGACCATAAAGAGGCGTGCCAAAAATGGTGAGTATCGGTCCATGTTTTGGTATAGCCCCCATATAGACCGATCTCCCGATTTTACTTCTTGGGCTTATAGAAACCGCAGTTTTTATTCAATTTACCTGAAATTGGAAATCTAGAGGTATTGTAGGACCACAAATACGTGTGCCAAAAATTGTAAGTATCGGTCCATATTTTGGTATAGCCCCCATATAGACCGATGTCCCGATTTTACTTCTTGGGCTTATAGAAACCGCAGTTTTTATTTAGTTTACCTGAAATTGGAAATCTAGAGGTATTGTAGAACCACAAATACGTGTGCCAAAAATTGTGAGTATCGGTCCATGTTTTGGTATGGTCCCCATATAAAACGACCTCCCGATTTGGGGTCTTGGGCTTATATAAACCGTAGTTTTTATCCAATTTGTCTGAAATTGGAAATCTAGGGGTATTTTCGGACCATACAGAGGTGTGCTGAAAATGGTGAGTATCGGTCCATATTTTGGTATAGCCCCCATATAGACCGATTTCCCGATTTTACTTCTTGGGCTTCTAGAATCCGAAGTTTTTATCCTATTTGCCTGAAATTGGGAATCTAGAGGTATTTTCGGGTCATAAAGAGGTGTGCCGGAAACGGTGAGTATCGGTCCATGTTTTAGTATAGCCCCCATAAGAACGATCTCCCGATTTAACTCCTTGGGTTTCTAGAAACGTAATTTTTATCTGATTTGCCTGAAATTGTAAATATTCTGGTATTTTAGGCTCGGTCCATTTGGTAATGCTTCCATATAGACCGACTTCACTTGAATTGCTTGAAACTCAATGTAAAATTTCCAGATTTTACTTCTACAGATTTAAGATCTCAAATCAAGACGTTATTTTATAATTTTCTTGCACACTTACAAGAGATGTTAATGATTCCTCTAAAACTCAAACAAAAATGGTTCTTATAAATCCAGAATCTGATATAGTCCTCATAGGTGAAATCTTTAAATTTATCTTCGGGAAGTGTCCTCAAGCCCTCCTAAAATTTCAAAGGAAACCCTAATATTTGGTTCATGGTGGTGGGTATTTAAGGTTCGGCCCGGCCGAACTTAGTGCTGTATATACTTGTTCATTTTAAATTAAGTTTATAACTTTTTTCTTACGAGCACATTCTCTAAAGCACTTTGCTGAACTATACATTCAAGAAAAAATTCAATAACAAAGAGTTTTTTTGTATCACCAAGAGTTTTTTGTATCAAGTTTACAATTTTCACAAGTTCAAAAATTGATTTTATGCGTCAGATTTCGGTCATTTGGCCGAAATAGTGCAGCTATCAAAACTGTTCAAAACTGCAGCGATCAAAACTGTTCAATATGAATTGAAACTGTGAATCAATATTTTTTTATTTGGAAATGTAAAAAATATCAATTATTTTTTAAATGGGTTGATTAAATAATTCATTGAATCCGATTCCAAATTCAATTAAGTGTTTTATGTAGAAAAAATTTTGTGCGTACGTGATGATACTATATTTCTACTAACAATCATGAAAAACTGGCCTATAATTATATAAAGCCCCATATAAGCCAATCCGAAAATTTTCATTTTCTGAAGGAAGCTAAAATTTTCCTCCATGTTCCGATATTCGGAATCTCAAATTGTAAGAATTTAGTTTTCTTATTAAGAAAAAAATGAGATACTATTGCACTTAAAATCAATTTGTATTTCAACTTGTTATCAAAGAGAACTATGCTAAAATTAAAATTTTTATGTTTTAGGGTTAAGAAAATATCGCCAAACGAAAATCTTGCGATTTTCGATTACGAATGTCGGAACATACCCCATAGTTGTAATAAAGAAAATTTCATTGGGCTGGGAAAAATGTATTAAAAATTTTTAAAAATACACTTAAACAAAATATTTTTTTTCTTTAAATAAAAATAAATTAAGTTAACAACGGACCTTTTTCTATGCATACATATATCGATAATTTGTTATTAAGAGTGTGTGTGTTTTCGTCGATCATCATATAAATACCATCAATATAATTGAAGCCTCTAATTGAAGTTGTGATCAATATTAAAGAAAGGACCACAAGGAGATGGACTATATGATCCATCTATAAACTCTTTTCAAATTGCCTAAAAATGGTATATTAGTGGTCTAGGAACTCCTCTGTACAGCCTAAATCACATCAACAATATTGGAAATATTTTGCATTAATGTTCGTCACTTCAAGCTTACCATTAATTTTTCGTGATATGTTGGTGGACAATGCAGCATCATGTTTTAAGTGATAGTTGCTTAAATCCCTTGTTGCTGGTGACATCATAACCACGGTGATATAAAGCAGGAAGTTGTTGATGATAATTAAATTTAAATGGAATTTCATGGTTGGCATTTTTATTAATATTTAAATTTTGTATAATAAAGATTTCAACACAGCTTATTTATAATAACTTTTTTTTTTCACAAAATGTGTAATTGCTTTTCTCTTTTTATTTCTCTATTTTCAAATGCTTATTAAAATTTCCGCTTTTTTTTACTACCGGACACCACAAAAATGTAACATCCTGATTTGCAACTTTTGTTTTCTTTTCGTTTTGGTATAGCGAATTATATTTGTGGTCTTCCAAAAACACCTAGACACGATACCGGATTGCGGCTTAAGCTGAGGAAAATCCTCCGCTGGCGTTTATAACTCGAAGCATTTGCAAGCAGTAATTTCGAACGATTGTTTTGCAATGAAAAGTGAAAACTTGTTACTCGTCACTCACTCACTTTTGTACTTGAAGCCAAAGCCAGCACTCATTTGTACGACTGTCTGGGTTCTAATGGATAAAAATAGTTTTATATGTACGTGTTTGATGAGACGACGATGGGAGACGAACCGAAAGTTGTGCTAGCTCATTGTAATTACATTTGTAATAGAGTCAACAACTATTGAGGGCGCCAAAATCACAAAGAGAACCGAAAGTGTGTTTGTATGCCATACATATATAAGAGAATATAGAAATACAATGGTTAAACTCTTTAAAATGAACACTGAGGTTCATTTTACTTTTAAGGAAGAGAGAACGTGCGAAGAGAATCTCTACAAATGTGCTTGTAAGAGCATAGCCATTGAATTTTATGAATGAAATTTGTATCTCGTATTGTACACTTTCAGTTTCATTTGCCGGAAACAGCTGTTTGTAGTTTCAATGCGCCAACAACCGGTTGCACTGTATGTAGTTTCATTTCATTTTGTGATTTCTAGTAATAGAGGTTAAGTAAATGTTTCTTTGTAATGGGTTGTAAATTTTAGTTTATGAGAATTATCACTTTTAATTATTGTGTTATTACCTTTATTTGAAGTATATGTTGTGGATAGTATGTGGACCATTACATTGAAGAATCATATCTATACAACCCAGGGAACAAACTTCTAGCTGACTTCATTGTTAAGCATTATGAGGTTCAAGTACCTTGCTGATTTCGAGAGGACTTGGGAGTTCTTTTGGATTCCAAACTAAAGGGTGATACGATCAAAATTTGGTCAATATAAACTTGACGTATTTATTTCAATTTTGCATTTAAAAACCCTGAACACCCTTCATTTTGAAGGTGTGTGTGTAGAATGTTGCTCCTATTTTGATTTTGGAATTCACTCTTTTCACTTTTTGTCAAAATGCCGTCCAAGCCAGAGGAGCAGCGAATCAAAATTTTGCTCGCGCATCTCGAAAATCCGAGCTACTCGCACGCAAAACTGGCAAAATCGCTAAAAGTTGCCAAATCAACCGTTATAAATGTAATTAAAGTGTTTGGGGAACGTTTGTCGACAGCCAGGAAGTCTGGATCGGGGGGAAATCGAAAACCGGAAGCCGCTGAGACGACAATGAGAGTTGCCGGTAGTCAAGCGAAACCCTAACCTCTCTCTCCGAGATGCCGCAAATAAGCTAGGTGTATCGTCTACAACCGTGCATTGAGCCAAAAAACGAGCCGGACTATCGACTTACAAGAAGGTAGTGACTCCAAATCGCGATGATAAACAAAATACGACGGCCAAAGCGCGATCCCGGAGGCTGTACACGACGATGCTGACGAAGTTTGACTTCGTGGTAATGGACGACGTCAAAGCCGACTACAAGCAGCTTCCGGGACAGGAGTTTTATACGGCAAAAGGAAGGGGACAGGTAGCAGATATTTTCAAGCACATAAAACTGTCAAAGTTCGCAAAGAAATATCTGGTTTGGCAAGCCATCTGTACCTGTGGCTTGAAAAGCAGCATTTTCATAGCTTCCGGGACTGTCAACTAAGAAATTTACGTGAAAGAGTGTTTGAATAAACGTCTGCTGCCTTTCCTGAAGAAACACGGTTGTTCCGTACTGTTTTGGCCGGATTTGGCATCTTGCCACTACGGTAAAAAGGCCATGGAGTGATACGCCGCCAACAACGTGCAGGTGGTTCCCAAGGACAAGAACCCTCCCAACACGCCAGAGCTCCGCCCAATTGAGAAATACTGGGCTATTGTCAAGCGGAACCTAAAGAAGACCAAAAAAACTGCTAAGGACGAGCAGCAATTCAAGGCAAACTGGCTTTCTGCGGCGAAGAAGGTGGACAAGGTGGCTGTACAAAATCTGATGGCAGGTGTCAAGCGTGAGGCCCGGCAATTCGGATTTGGAAAAGCGAAAGCCTAACTGAATATTTTTCCTGAATTTAATACTAATTGAACTTGAAAAAGAAATTTAATTTGATTTTTTAAATAAACGATTTCACCGATTTACACGCGTTTTCCCTTGACCAAATTTTGACCGTATCATCCTTTAAATTGGATGGAGAATACAGCGGATCGCATAAAGAGGCTCTATGCGGCATTATACTCGTGCCAGAAATGGGTCGGGCAAAGATTGCGAATGAGGCCTTCTCTTTTTGGCTGGCTTTATACCGCGGTTGTAAGACCTGTGGCCACATGTGGTTGTCATGTTTGATGGACAACCGTGAGATACCAAAATCATATGTCGAAAATAAATAGGAATGCACTTATTTATATGACAGGCGCTATGAGGACCACAGTCACTGCCACTTTGGAGGTACTGATGGGAGTTATCCCACTCGATTCACACGTAAGGAAGAAAGTAGAGCTGACACTTCTGAGACTTAAGAGTTTGAACACGCTGGAGAGGACTGTCTTGCAGGCATACTGAAATTCTTGCCGGGCTGTATAGAGAAACGGACCATATGGCCACGGAACATGTTTATCATCACAAACCGGCACAATTTATACCAAGTATAGGGGAGTGGGAAGACAGGATGATACCCTTCGGAACCCTGAACATGTATACGGACAGATCAAAGATGGAGGAAGGAACGGGCAGTGGAATCTATTGTAGTGAACTGCGAATAAGGGAATCTTACACGCTGGATAGTGATGGCAGTATTTTTCAGGCTGAGATTTCTGGGATCACATAGGCTGCTCAGTCGTCGTTATTCAGAAGCGATATCAGCTTCTTCATCGACAGTTAGGCAGCATTAAAAGCATTGTGCAGTGCTGACATAAGGTTTTCACAAAAAAGCATAATATAACTCTCTGCTGGGTACCTGGGTACTGTGGGATAATAGGAAATGAGGAAGCGGATGTGCTGGCTAAGGAGGGCGCTCATGGAACGAATAATATCCTAGCGGATGTTTTTCCTCCACTATCTTCTTATCATTACAGGATAGAGGTCAAATATGATGAACTATGGCGAAGACGCAGGGTCTTTTCGGATAGTTGCAAGCACAGCACAATTTTAATATCAATGCGGCCATTGATTGACATCATAACATGACATAACACACTTGGGAAACAAATGGTAAGAGTAGGCCTTAAAGATGATATCTGTAGATGGTGCCTGGACCCGGAAGTTACGAAGGACTCGTACCACTACCTGTGCCAGTGTCCAGCTTTATCCTTTAGAAGAAACAAGATACTGGGGTCCCTTTTCTTTCAGGTTCTCACTGATCAGAGGGAGTGCAGCTTAAGGAACATACTTCACTTCATCAGGGCCTCTGGTTGGTTGTTCTAAGATTTCTTTGATACTTTTTGAGAGTGGACTTTTTCATGAATCTATGGAAATACCTTCAATTTGGTCTACAATTCAATCATGAATATGTTACTCTTACAACTCTTGCAAATTATTGAATTCGAAAATTTGTATTCAGCAACAAAACTCATTTTTGTTTTGCTCAATGGATACGTAAATAAACAGAATTGTTGATTTTGGAGTGAAGATCAGCAAGAAGCATTGCAAAATTTACCAATGCATCCAGAAAAAGTCGCTGTTTATTTTGTGGCAACATTGGACGGTACTTCTTCAAAGATGATGTAATTTGCTAGTTTTTGATGAAAATTTTTATTAAGAAAATTGTTCAAAATTTGATAAAGTTTTGCATTGATACTTTGAATTTCTTTATTTCGTATTTGATAAAAAAAAAGTTTGGATTTCAACGACGAAATGTATGATTATTTTATCAATTACATTTGAAAATACTTTCTGATTAAAAAAAGTTGAGATATCAACGACCAAATGTACGAGTAATTTATTAAAGAAGTTTGTAAATATTTCTGATAAAAATATATTTCTTTTGATAAATAACAGGTTGGCTGATAAGTCCCCGGTCTAACAAAGAAAAACACATTTTTTTTTGTCAAAATTCGTTTTTATTATTCAACATTGTTCCCTTCAAGAGCGATACAACGATTATAACGACCTTCCAATTTTTTCATATCATTTTGGTAGTATTCCTTCGGTTTTGTCTCAAAATAGGCCTCAGTTTCGGCGATCACCTCTTCACTGCAGCCAATTTTTTCCCCTGCGAGCATCCTTTGAGGTCTGAGAACAAGAAAACGTCGCTGGGGGCCAGATCTGGAGAATACGGTGGGTGGGGAAGCAATTCGAAGCCCAATTCATGAATTTGTGCCATCGTTCTCAATGACTTGTGGCACGGTGCGTTGTCTTGGTGGAACAACACTTTTTTCTTCTTCATATGTGGCCGTTTTGCCGCGATTTCGATCTTCAAACGCTCCAATAACGCCATATAATAGTCACTGTTCATGGTTTTTCCCTTCTCAAGATAATCGACAAAAATTATTCCATGCGCATCCCAAAAAACAGAGGCCATTACTTTGCCAGCGGACTTTTGAGTCTTTCCACGCTTCGGAGACGGTTCACCTGTCGCTGTCCACTCAGCCGACTGTCGATTGGACTCAGGAGTGTAGTGATGGAGCCATGTTTCATCCATTGTCACATATCGGGTGTATTACGAGTTAACAGCTGCACTCATTTTTCACAGAGCTTCCGCATATCCAAATATTGATGAATGATATGACCAACACGTTCCTTTGATATCTTTAAGGCCTCTGCTATCTCGATCAACTTCATTTTACGGTCATTCAAATCATTTTATGGATTTTTTTGATGTTTTCTTCGGTAACCACCTCTTTCGGGCGTCCACTGCGTATACCGTCCTCCGTGCTCATTTCACCACGATTGAATTTTGCATACCAATCATATTGATTTCCCTGCGGCAGAGTCCGAAAACTCATTATCAAGCCAAGTTTTTGCTTCCACCGTATTTTTTCCCTTCAGAAAACAGTATTTTATCAAACCACGAAATTCCTTTTTTTCCCATTTTTTTCACAATAACAAAAGTTGCTTCACAAAAGACGCTCTATCTCACAAACTAATTGACATACAGACGTCAAATTTTGACACGAATCATTTGAAGGTTGGTACTATATAAAAATAATATGCATTTAATACTAACGACCTGTTAATGCGAATTCAGTGTTTTGGATGTGAATTAAGAAATTTTGTAATATTTTTACAAATAAATAACTTTTAGATTTTTTTTATGATTTTTAATGTATTCTAATGTTTGTCTGGAACGTTTGACATCAAATATTTTCAAAAATTCGCAATTTTTCTAGAATGGAAAAAAATTAATTTCCTATTAAAATATGAAAAAAGCGAGATATAAAAAAAATTGGCTCAAATGGACTTCCAGTGCAGTTCAAATAAAGAACATCTTTGAGAGGACATTTCTGGAAGTGCTTTTAAAGTTGTGCCTTTAGAAGAACTCCAAAATTTTTTTGCTGGGGGCTACGTATCTGTTATTGTCATCAATAGACAAATATCGTTATAAGTTATATTTATATCGCATAGTTTGATTTAACAAATTTTATTTAAAGGAAACATACATTTAGTTGGGCATCGTGGATTAGTACGTCCGCCTTGCATACCAAGGGTCGTGGGTTCGATCCCTGTTTTGACCGAATACCAACAAGTTTTTTTGTTTATTTTTTTTACATGTATTACCGACATGTTCGGAAGATTGCGAAAAGATGTTCAACATTACATACTTCTATATTAAATTTTTACTATGAAAATGTGTCTTATTAAAGACTTAAAGAACCCAGCAAAAAAGAGCTTCCAAAAAAGTAGTTTGGATCCCAAATCTGAGATCCGGAAGTAGTGCAAATTTGGATCATCTCCAATGAATTTTACATGGGCTTGTCATAGGTCGGAAGTACTCCCTTTTTGGATCCTTTGCATTGCTTTAGAAGTTGTGCCCTGGAAGTTAATTTGAAGGAAGAAATTTAAAAAGCGAAAAAAAAATTTTTTGCCAATTTCACTTTTTTTCATCAATATGTTTTATTACACAATTATTTTCCTATTATCTAATTTTTACAATTTGAAAAACTTTTTCGCTTCGACCAGGGGTTGAACCTGGGTTTGCTGGCACCATAACAGAACGCCTTAGCACACTCAGCCATAAACGCTATTGAACATAAAGCGTCGAAAGGTCAATTCAAATGTTTGTGATATGATCGTAATACGACACCAAGGAATAACATTCTAATTGGTTCTCGAGATGTTCTTTATTAGTATGAACGAAAAAATAAGAAACGCAGGTTCAAATCTCACCAGCGGATTTTTTTTTTTTTTGATATATATTTTGCTAAAAAAATAATTTTTTTTATGTCATGCATCGTTTTTATTTTTTATTTTCGGCATATATTTTCGTATAAATATATTTTTTTCCATTAAAAATCAACAAAAAAAATTAAAAATTCTAGTAATTTGCAAAACCTTCTCAAAAGAACTTCCATGGAGGCGAAAACGTCAAACGGCACAGGTTCAAATCCCAGCGGGGATGAAATTTATTTTTTTTTTCTTATTTTTGTTTACTTTTTTATTAATTTCTATTTTTTTTTTAGTTTTCTATTTTTTTGTAAAATTTAATTATACAAAATTTGCACTTAAAATAGCCTGATTACGTTCTTTCTAATACTTGTCCACAAGGACTGCGGCGGAAGTAGAAAAAAAATCATTGGGGGATCCCAAGATGCGCTTTAGAAGAAATGTTTGTGCACTTGTCCAAAAGGACTGCATCGGAAGTGGAAAAAAATTATTGGGGGATCCCACGATGCGCTTTAGAAGAAATGTTTGTGGACTTGTCCAAAAGGACTGCATCGGAAGTTGAAAAAACTCGATGGGGGATTCTGGGATGGGCTTTAAAAGAAATGTTTGTGGAACAACTTCCAATTTTTTTTTGCTGCGAAGTCAAAAAAACAGTGCTTGATATAAACGAAATGGACTGTGTTCTTGGTTCAAAAAAAATTTTATATACGTTTTCCAAACTTTTTTTCTTTGCGTGCACTGTGTGGTTTAGGGTATAAAAATTACTGTTTCTACATGTCAAATCGGGAGATCGCTCTATATGGGGATAAACTCAAAAAAAAAAAAACAAGAATACACGGCCGTAAGTACGGGCAGGCCGAGTCTTATGTACCCTCCACCATGCGTAGAAACATCTACTAAAGAGGTCATCCACAATTAAATTATTTGCTTCATAAAACACTTTGACAAAATTTTCTACAGTAATAAAATTCTGACAAAATTTTCTATAGAAATAAAATTTTTATTGTTTTTTTTTTTTATCTCAGCTTAAAGCCATGCATTGACTAAACTACAAGTGTAGCTTAACCAACAGAGGAAAAGTATGCTTGTCAAATTTATTTGGGCAAAGCCCTATAGACTGCAAGATGGTTGGATGTACGGTTGTTTCGGAATTACCACATTCCTCATCAGCATCCTCTACTTGCAGCAAAACTATCAACCAATTATCAGAATAAATTCGGGTAATTCACTCAACCCAACGTGAACTACACTTGAACCTCCCGAAAAAGGGTTTGATAGTCGGCTACTGCCTAAACAAATTTTCCAGCATATCTCTTTTCCTTTGCCAAACTCAAATCATCGATTTGTATGTATTTGGCTGGGTTTGTTTTTGAGCGTGCTTCCTCTATCTTCATTCGTTTTGTTTGTTATTGTTGGCTTCTCTTCAATCTTTATTGTTTTTTTTTTTTTTTATTTTATCTCAGCTTAAAGCCATGCATTGACTAAACTACAAGTGTAGCTTAACCAACAGAGGAAAAGTATGCTTGTCAAATTTATTTGGGCAAAGCCCTATAGACTGCAAGATGGTTGGATGTACGGTTGTTTCGGAATTACCACATTCCTCATCAGCATCCTCTACTTGCAGCAAAACTATCAACCAATTATCAGAATAAATTCGGGTAATTCACTCAACCCAACGTGAACTACACTTGAACCTCCCGAAAAAGGGTTTGATAGTCGGCTACTGCCTAAACAAATTTTCCAGCATATCTCTTTTCCTTTGCCAAACTCAAATCATCGATTTGTATGTATTTGGCTGGGTTTGTTTTTGAGCGTGCTTCCTCTATCTTCATTCGTTTTGTTTGTTATTGTTGGCTTCTCTTCAATCTTTATTGTTTTTTTTTTTTTTTTATCTCAGCTTAAAGCCATGCATTGACTAAACTACAAGTGTAGCTTAACCAACAGAGGAAAAGTATGCTTGTCAAATTTATTTGGGCAAAGCCCTATAGACTGCAAGATGGTTGGATGTACGGTTGTTTCGGAATTACCACATTCCTCATCAGCATCCTCTACTTGCAGCAAAACTATCAACCAATTATCAGAATAAATTCGGGTAATTCACTCAACCCAACGTGAACTACACTTGAACCTCCCGAAAAAGGGTTTGATAGTCGGCTACTGCCTAAACAAATTTTCCAGCATATCTCTTTTCCTTTGCCAAACTCAAATCATCGATTTGTATGTATTTGGCTGGGTTTGTTTTTGAGCGTGCTTCCTCTATCTTCATTCGTTTTGTTTGTTATTGTTGGCTTCTCTTCAATCTTTATTGTTTTTTTTTTTTTATCTCAGCTTAAAGCCATGCATTGACTAAACTACAAGTGTAGCTTAACCAACAGAGGAAAAGTATGCTTGTCAAATTTATTTGGGCAAAGCCCTATAGACTGCAAGATGGTTGGATGTACGGTTGTTTCGGAATTACCACATTCCTCATCAGCATCCTCTACTTGCAGCAAAACTATCAACCAATTATCAGAATAAATTCGGGTAATTCACTCAACCCAACGTGAACTACACTTGAACCTCCCGAAAAAGGGTTTGATAGTCGGCTACTGCCTAAACAAATTTTCCAGCATATCTCTTTTCCTTTGCCAAACTCAAATCATCGATTTGTATGTATTTGGCTGGGTTTGTTTTTGAGCGTGCTTCCTCTATCTTCATTCGTTTTGTTTGTTATTGTTGGCTTCTCTTCAATCTTTATTGTTTTTTTTTTTTTTTATTTTATCTCAGCTTAAAGCCATGCATTGACTAAACTACAAGTGTAGCTTAACCAACAGAGGAAAAGTATGCTTGTCAAATTTATTTGGGCAAAGCCCTATAGACTGCAAGATGGTTGGATGTACGGTTGTTTCGGAATTACCACATTCCTCATCAGCATCCTCTACTTGCAGCAAAACTATCAACCAATTATCAGAATAAATTCGGGTAATTCACTCAACCCAACGTGAACTACACTTGAACCTCCCGAAAAAGGGTTTGATAGTCGGCTACTGCCTAAACAAATTTTCCAGCATATCTCTTTTCCTTTGCCAAACTCAAATCATCGATTTGTATGTATTTGGCTGGGTTTGTTTTTGAGCGTGCTTCCTCTATCTTCATTCGTTTTGTTTGTTATTGTTGGCTTCTCTTCAATCTTTATTGTTTTTTTTTTTTTATCTCAGCTTAAAGCCATGCATTGACTAAACTACAAGTGTAGCTTAACCAACAGAGGAAAAGTATGCTTGTCAAATTTATTTGGGCAAAGCCCTATAGACTGCAAGATGGTTGGATGTACGGTTGTTTCGGAATTACCACATTCCTCATCAGCATCCTCTACTTGCAGCAAAACTATCAACCAATTATCAGAATAAATTCGGGTAATTCACTCAACCCAACGTGAACTACACTTGAACCTCCCGAAAAAGGGTTTGATAGTCGGCTACTGCCTAAACAAATTTTCCAGCATATCTCTTTTCCTTTGCCAAACTCAAATCATCGATTTGTATGTATTTGGCTGGGTTTGTTTTTGAGCGTGCTTCCTCTATCTTCATTCGTTTTGTTTGTTATTGTTGGCTTCTCTTCAATCTTTATTGTTTTTTTTTTTTTATCTCAGCTTAAAGCCATGCATTGACTAAACTACAAGTGTAGCTTAACCAACAGAGGAAAAGTATGCTTGTCAAATTTATTTGGGCAAAGCCCTATAGACTGCAAGATGGTTGGATGTACGGTTGTTTCGGAATTACCACATTCCTCATCAGCATCCTCTACTTGCAGCAAAACTATCAACCAATTATCAGAATAAATTCGGGTAATCTTGCAGTCTATAGGGCTTTGCCCAAATAAATTTGACAAGCATACTTTTCCTCTGTTGGTTAAGCTACACTTGTAGTTTAGTCAATGCATGGCTTTAAGCTGAGATAAAATAAAAAAAAAAAAAAACAATAAAGATTGAAGAGAAGCCAACAATAACAAACAAAACGAATGAAGATAGAGGAAGCACGCTCAAAAACAAACCCAGCCAAATACATACAAATCGATGATTTGAGTTTGGCAAAGGAAAAGAGATATGCTGGAAAATTTGTTTAGGCAGTAGCCGACTATCAAACCCTTTTTCGGGAGGTTCAAGTGTAGTTCACGTTGGGTTGAGTGAATTACCCGAATTTATTCTGATAATTGGTTGATAGTTTTGCTGCAAGTAGAGGATGCTGATGAGGAATGTGGTAATTCCGAAACAACCGTACATCCAACCATCTTGCAGTCTATAGGGCTTTGCCCAAATAAATTTGACAAGCATACTTTTCCTCTGTTGGTTAAGCTACACTTGTAGTTTAGTCAATGCATGGCTTTAAGCTGAGATAAAAAAAAAAAAACAATAAAGATTGAAGAGAAGCCAACAATAACAAACAAAACGAATGAAGATAGAGGAAGCACGCTCAAAAACAAACCCAGCCAAATACATACAAATCGATGATTTGAGTTTGGCAAAGGAAAAGAGATATGCTGGAAAATTTGTTTAGGCAGTAGCCGACTATCAAACCCTTTTTCGGGAGGTTCAAGTGTAGTTCACGTTGGGTTGAGTGAATTACCCGAATTTATTCTGATAATTGGTTGATAGTTTTGCTGCAAGTAGAGGATGCTGATGAGGAATGTGGTAATTCCGAAACAACCGTACATCCAACCATCTTGCAGTCTATAGGGCTTTGCCCAAATAAATTTGACAAGCATACTTTTCCTCTGTTGGTTAAGCTACACTTGTAGTTTAGTCAATGCATGGCTTTAAGCTGAGATAAAAAAAAAAAAAAACAATAAAGATTGAAGAGAAGCCAACAATAACAAACAAAACGAATGAAGATAGAGGAAGCACGCTCAAAAACAAACCCAGCCAAATACATACAAATCGATGATTTGAGTTTGGCAAAGGAAAAGAGATATGCTGGAAAATTTGTTTAGGCAGTAGCCGACTATCAAACCCTTTTTCGGGAGGTTCAAGTGTAGTTCACGTTGGGTTGAGTGAATTACCCGAATTTATTCTGATAATTGGTTGATAGTTTTGCTGCAAGTAGAGGATGCTGATGAGGAATGTGGTAATTCCGAAACAACCGTACATCCAACCATCTTGCAGTCTATAGGGCTTTGCCCAAATAAATTTGACAAGCATACTTTTCCCCTGTTGGTTAAGCTACACTTGTAGTTTAGTCAATGCATGGCTTTAAGCTGAGATAAAAAAAAAAAAAAAAAAAAACAATAAAGATTGAAGAGAAGCCAACAATAACAAACAAAACGAATGAAGATAGAGGAAGCACGCTCAAAAACAAACCCAGCCAAATACATACAAATCGATGATTTGAGTTTGGCAAAGGAAAAGAGATATGCTGGAAAATTTGTTTAGGCAGTAGCCGACTATCAAACCCTTTTTCGGGAGGTTCAAGTGTAGTTCACGTTGGGTTGAGTGAATTACCCGAATTTATTCTGATAATTGGTTGATAGTTTTGCTGCAAGTAGAGGATGCTGATGAGGAATGTGGTAATTCCGAAACAACCGTACATCCAACCATCTTGCAGTCTATAGGGCTTTGCCCAAATAAATTTGACAAGCATACTTTTCCTCTGTTGGTTAAGCTACACTTGTAGTTTAGTCAATGCATGGCTTTAAGCTGAGATAAAAAAAAAAAAACAATAAAGATTGAAGAGAAGCCAACAATAACAAACAAAACGAATGAAGATAGAGGAAGCACGCTCAAAAACAAACCCAGCCAAATACATACAAATCGATGATTTGAGTTTGGCAAAGGAAAAGAGATATGCTGGAAAATTTGTTTAGGCAGTAGCCGACTATCAAACCCTTTTTCGGGAGGTTCAAGTGTAGTTCACGTTGGGTTGAGTGAATTACCCGAATTTATTCTGATAATTGGTTGATAGTTTTGCTGCAAGTAGAGGATGCTGATGAGGAATGTGGTAATTCCGAAACAACCGTACATCCAACCATCTTGCAGTCTATAGGGCTTTGCCCAAATAAATTTGACAAGCATACTTTTCCTCTGTTGGTTAAGCTACACTTGTAGTTTAGTCAATGCATGGCTTTAAGCTGAGATAAAAAAAAAAAAAAAAAAAAACAATAAAGATTGAAGAGAAGCCAACAATAACAAACAAAACGAATGAAGATAGAGGAAGCACGCTCAAAAACAAACCCAGCCAAATACATACAAATCGATGATTTGAGTTTGGCAAAGGAAAAGAGATATGCTGGAAAATTTGTTTAGGCAGTAGCCGACTATCAAACCCTTTTTCGGGAGGTTCAAGTGTAGTTCACGTTGGGTTGAGTGAATTACCCGAATTTATTCTGATAATTGGTTGATAGTTTTGCTGCAAGTAGAGGATGCTGATGAGGAATGTGGTAATTCCGAAACAACCGTACATCCAACCATCTTGCAGTCTATAGGGCTTTGCCCAAATAAATTTGACAAGCATACTTTTCCTCTGTTGGTTAAGCTACACTTGTAGTTTAGTCAATGCATGGCTTTAAGCTGAGATAAAAAAAAAAAAACAATAAAGATTGAAGAGAAGCCAACAATAACAAACAAAACGAATGAAGATAGAGGAAGCACGCTCAAAAACAAACCCAGCCAAATACATACAAATCGATGATTTGAGTTTGGCAAAGGAAAAGAGATATGCTGGAAAATTTGTTTAGGCAGTAGCCGACTATCAAACCCTTTTTCGGGAGGTTCAAGTGTAGTTCACGTTGGGTTGAGTGAATTACCCGAATTTATTCTGATAATTGGTTGATAGTTTTGCTGCAAGTAGAGGATGCTGATGAGGAATGTGGTAATTCCGAAACAACCGTACATCCAACCATCTTGCAGTCTATAGGGCTTTGCCCAAATAAATTTGACAAGCATACTTTTCCTCTGTTGGTTAAGCTACACTTGTAGTTTAGTCAATGCATGGCTTTAAGCTGAGATAAAAAAAAAAAAAAACAATAAAGATTGAAGAGAAGCCAACAATAACAAACAAAACGAATGAAGATAGAGGAAGCACGCTCAAAAACAAACCCAGCCAAATACATACAAATCGATGATTTGAGTTTGGCAAAGGAAAAGAGATATGCTGAAAAAAAAAAAAAAAAAAAAAAAATTTGTTTAGGCAGTAGCCGACTATCAAACCCTTTTTCGGGAGGTTCAAGTGTAGTTCACGTTGGGTTGAGTGAATTACCCGAATTTATTCTGATAATTGGTTGATAGTTTTGCTGCAAGTAGAGGATGCTGATGAGGAATGTGGTAATTCCGAAACAACCGTACATCCAACCATCTTGCAGTCTATAGGGCTTTGCCCAAATAAATTTGACAAGCATACTTTTCCTCTGTTGGTTAAGCTACACTTGTAGTTTAGTCAATGCATGGCTTTAAGCTGAGATAAAAAAAAAAAAACAATAAAGATTGAAGAGAAGCCAACAATAACAAACAAAACAAATAAAATTTTGACAAAATTTTCTATAGAAATCAATTTTTGACAAAATTTTGTATGAAATTTTATTTTGACAAAATTTCGTAAAGACATAAAATGTTGACAAAATTTTCTATAGAAATATAAAATTTTGACAAAATTTTCTATAGAAATATAAAATTTTGACAAAATTTTCTATAGAAATATAAAATTTTGACAAAATTTTCTATGGCAATAAAATTTTGGTAGATTATTTTTGCAACTGGCAATCGTGATTTTTTTGTAATTGGGGATCGATTTATTTGGGGGCTTTACGTCGATCGATACGGACCAATTTTGGCATGGTTGTTATCGGCCATACACTAGCGAAATGTACTAAATTTCAACCGGATCGGATGAATTTTGCTCCGTCAAGAGGCTCCGGAGGTCAAATATGGGGATCGGTTTATATGGGGCTATATATAATTATGAACCGATATGGACCAATTCTGGCATGGTTGTTAGAGACCTTATACTAACACCATGTACCAAATTTCAGCCGGATCGGATGAAATTTGCTTTATTTTGAGGCTCCGCAAGTTAAATATGGGGATCGGTTTATATGGGGACTATATATAACATAACTATAGACCGATGTGGACCAATTTTTGCATGGTTATTAGATACCATATTTCAACACCATGTACCAAATTTCAGCCAGATCGGATAAAATAAGCGTCTCTTAGAGGCTCCGCAAGCCAAATCTGGCGGTCCGTTTACATGGGGGCTATACTTAAAAGTGAGCCGATATGGCCTATTTGCAATACCATCCCACCAACATCAATAACAACTACTTGTGCCAAGTTTCAAGCCATATTTCAACACCATGTACCAAATTTCAGCCAGATCGGATAAAATAAGCGTCTCTTATAGGCTCCGCAAGCCAAATCTGGCGGTCCGTTTACATGGGGGCTATACTTAAAAGTGAGCCGATATGGCCCATTTGCAATACCATCCCACCAACATCAACAACAACTACTTGTGACAAGTTTCAAGTCCACAGCTTGTTTCGTTCGGAAGTTAGCGTGATTTCAACAGACGGATGGACGGACATGCTTAGATCGACTCAGAATTTCACCACGACCCAGAATATATATACTTTATGGGGTCTTAGAGCAATATTTCGATGTGCCACAAACGGAATGACAAAGTTAATATACCCCCCATCCTATGGTGAAGGGTATAAAAATACTTTCCGAAGACAAACGACATTCCCTTTTGTTATAAATTATTTTCTTAAAGAGCAAAAAACCCGAATTTGTGACAAGTGTTGCAACGATTTTATTCAATGAATTTTATTTACTTCAATAGAAATATTTTTAGCACCAAAAGAAAACTTACTTTGCGGCAAAAATGTTGTTTTCTCTCCATCCAAAAATAATATTTTGCTCTAGAAGGTGATCATATTCCTTCTGTGCGTGTAGTCTTAGAATTTCTTCCTGATCATGAATATATTAACTTTATATAGTCGGAAATCGATATTTCGATGTGTTACAAACGGAATGGCAAACTTATTACTATGTCCCCAAGTAATGAAATTATATGTACGTTCAATTATCTATAAAATAAAGCTTCAAATATAATTTCCTCGATTTAAAAGTTTTTTCGCAATAAAAAATATTAAATGATAAATTCGTTCTGTTTTGCATTGTATTTCATTTCGTAGAATTGCACTTTTGTTTACCTATACATAAGTTACTTTAGTACGCGTATAAAATACTCACAAAAAACGTGATGGACCATTTTTATCCTAATGTCAAAACAAATCATTTCTATATGGAAATCTTCCTCATAATATTATATTTACTGATCATAATTAATTGTATAATGATTAAAATAAATTACCATCACCTATGACACTTGCTTGTAGAGCTTGTTCACTTAGCAATTATATTTTTTTATAATATTTTCAAAGTACTTTTGCAAATTTCAATCCAATCAGCCAAATCCAATCGACAAATGAAATAAAACTGAGAAGAAAAAAAAAACAACAGCTCAGATATGAAAGATCAAAAGAAACAAATTTGTTAAAGACCATATTTTACAAAACAAATTACAAATATATGATTTTCTTTTTTCCAATTTGTTTTTTGTAAAAATCTAACAAACACCAGCATCAAGCTATGGCCACCGTCATCAGTCTGGGTCTCTTATGGCCACTGCAAATCTCAGTAGTCGAACAAATGTTTTCAGTCATCCAAACAGACAACAAACGACATGCAATGTTCGATGCGTAACGCATTTCTCGCTTTTGCTGGTTGTCTGTCTAACTTCTACATATTTGCAGTTAAAGATTCGAAATTACTTGATGTTGTTTGAATAGTCGTTATCGACGTATGGTATGGCCAATAATCTTCTAGGGGAGAGTAACATTTGATGTTAGAAAGATATATTTTAATGCTTAATTAATAAAAAAATAATTAAATTTCCATAGAATTTGTTTATTTTCATACAAGTAATAAATATAATATAAGCACTACCAAAAGCAATTGATGAAAAAAAAACATGCCCAATCCCAATGATTTTGTTTTTACACTGATGATTTTGATATTGATCATAATAAGGATAATTTTATGATACAATACTATTTTAATACTCTTTAAGGTTTTTGTACTTGATTCCAGGAAACAAATTCAGACTCGACTTCAAATGGAAATTATGCTAGGTAGTCAAAAACATATCCTATTTTTAAACTTTTTTTATACCCACCACCATAGAATGGTGATGGGGGTATAAAAACTTTGTCATTCCGTTTGTAACACATCGAAATATCGATTTCCGACTATATAAAGTATATATATTCTTGATCAGGTAGAAATACTAAGACGATATAGCGATGTCCGTCTGTCTGTCTGTTGTAATCACGCTACAGCCTTCAATAATAAAGCTATCTTGCTTAATTTTTGCACAAACTCGTTTTTTGTCTCCAAGCAGGTCAAGTTCGAAGAAGGGCTATAGCGGTCCATGTTTTGGTATAGCCCCCATATATACCTACCCCCACCCAATATGGGGTCTTGGGCTTCTAGAAATCGTATTTTCTATCCAATTTGCCTGAAATTGGAAACCTAGAGGTATTTTTGGACCATAAATAAGTGTGCCGAAAATGGCGCCTATAGGTCTATGTTTATAAACCGACCCCCCGATTTTGGTTTTTGTGCTTCTAGAAATCATATTTTCTGTTAAATTTCAAACCTTAAATTTGTCATGTTTATACCCTAAACCACATAGTGGTCAGGGTATAATAAGTTTGATCGGCCAAAAATGTGCCTACCAGAAATATATACCGATCGACTCAGAATCACCTCCTGAGTCGATCTAGCGCTTGGTGTCCGTCCGTCCGTCCGTCTGTCCATGTATTTGTTGTTCACAGGATTCCGGTCGCAATTATTAACCGATTTTGATGAAATTTGGTACAGGGAGTTTTTTGGGCACAAGGGCAAACGCTAATGAATTTGGAAGAAATCGGATCAAATTTAGATATAGCTCCCATATATATGTATCGCCCGATTTCGACAAATGGGGTCACGTTGCGCTTTTTTTTAAACGGATCGTCACCAAATTTGGCAATAGGTAATCTTTTCTATCGAACTCCAAGTCTGCAAAATTTCATCCAAATCAGTTCAGATTTAGATATAGCTCCCATATATATGTATCGCCCGATTTCGACAAATGGGGTCACGTTGCGCTTTTTTTCAAACGGATCGTCACCAAATTTGGCAATAGGTAATCTTTTCCATCGCCCTTCAAGTCTGCGAAATTTCATCCAAATCGGTTCAGATTTAGATATAGCTCTCATATATATGTATCGCCCGATTTTCCCAAAGATGGCCACAAAACCTTTATTTATCAACCGATCTTACTCAAAGTTGGATAAATATAATCTTCTATAGCACTAACTATATGTGCAAAAAATCATCGAAATCGGTTCAGATTTAGCTATAGCTCCCATATATATGTACCGCCCGATTTTTCTAAATTTGGCCATAGAACCCTTATTTATTAACCGATCTTACTAAAAGTTGGCTAGATCCAGTCCCCTATAGTACTAACTATATGTGCAAAATTTCATCGAAATCTGTTCAGATGTAGATATAGCTCCCATATATGTATCACCCGATTTTGAAAAAATCGCCCCTAATAACCTTATGTTTGACCATACAGGCCTCATTTCGTAACTGATATTACTCAAATCTTGCACAAGGTAACCTTTTGTGGTATTAATCAAACCCGCAAAATATTATGCAAATTGGTTCAGATTTAGATATAGCTTCCATATATATGCATCGCTCGATTTTCCCAAATTTGGCCATAGTACTCTTATTTATTAACCAATGTTACTCAAATTTCAAATTTTGATGTACTAGCCGATCGTTCTTATACGTACTTGTAGCCCTTACATAAGAATAATGGTCGATTTTTACAAATTTGTATTTATTACCCACACTAATTTAACGATTTTCTTTTTTAATAATGGGCTCAATATTAGTGGCATACTAACTCCGTAGGTACAATATCAACGCAGTGTTGCATGAGCAGTATTGCTAGAAGTAGGGGAAATTCCCTATATGCAGGGTTTTTCTAATATTTAGCGTTTTGTAGGGACGTAGGGCCACAATGTAGAACATTTTCACTCAACACAATTTGTAATAATTTTTACGTTTTGGTGGCTCCAGAGGAGGAAATTAGAAGCCGGCAAGGCTTGATCTTTAACAATGTGTGGTAAACTTTATTCCTGTAAAAAATTTTGTCAACATTTTACTTCTATGGAACATTTTGTGAAAATTGTATTTCTTTAGATTTTTTTTTTTCAAAATATTATTTCTATAAAAAATTTTCTCAAAATTTTATTTCTGTGGAATTTTTTCTCAAAAGTTTATTTCTATAGAATTTATTGTCAAGATTTTATTTCTATAGGAAAATTTCTCACAAAAATTTGTTTATAGAAACTTTTTCCAAAATTTTATTTTTATAAAGATTTAACAAAAAAAGATTACTAATTTGGGTAGAATTCTACCAACTGTGGCAACCGTGGTGGTAATACAAATTTATATTCTAAGTTATATACGTTGCATATTCATGTTTTAAGATAATTAAGTACTTAGAACCATTTTTGTTTTGTAAAATTTTTTAAATTTAACGAAAAATATAGTAGGAAAAATTGTTTGGGAATGTATAAGAAAGTAGGGAACTTTTTTTGTCCTTGCAGGGTAAACCGAACATTTTTCCTGGCAACATTGACTATGAGCTATAGTCAGATTGACACAAAGCACCAATAGACATGTACCACTTAATTTTCTTAAATATGCAACTGCGGTTTATCTCCCAGACCTATATGTTACCCCACAAATGCTTATGATTACTAATTCTGTAATGGTGGTTTAGGGTATGATATAGTCGGCCCCGCCCGACTTTCTACTTTACTTACTTGTTTTTTTTTTTCTATATTTGAATTTGTTTTATATAATTGTATTATTTAGTTATAAGATTTTAAAAATATGTAGGATTTTCTCCCCGTACTAGATGTAAATTATAAGAATATTGTATTCTTGTTGAGCGGATATTATTCAATAAATATTATTATTATTTAAAAAAATCGTATTTTCTATCTGATTTGCCTGAAATTGAAAATTTGGTATTTTAGGAGCATAAATGGCGCCTATCAATCCCCCATAAAGACCGATGTCCCAATTTTACTTCTTGGGCTTCTAGAAACCGTATTTCCAATCTGAAATTGGAAATTTATAGGTATATTAGGACCAAAAATAGGTGTGTCGAAAATGAGGTGTATCGGTCCTTGTTTTGGTATAACCCCCATATAAACCGACCACCCGATATGTGGTATTAAACTTCTAGAAACCTAAAAGTATTTTAGAACCACAAATAGGTGTGTATCGGTCCATGTTTTGTTATAGCCCCCATATAGACCGATCTCCTGATTTTAGTTCTTGGGCTATTAGAAACCGTATTTTCGGTCCGATTTTCCTGAAATTATAAATCTAAAGGTATGTTAAGACCACAAAGAGGTGTGCCGAATATGGTGTGTATCGGTCCATAGTTTGCTATAGCCCCCATATAGCCCGATCTTCCGTTTGTACTTCTAGAAACCACTTCTTCAATTTGCTTGAAATTTGGAATCTGGAGGTTTTTAGGGACCTTAAATAGGTGTTCCGAATAAATTGTGTATCGCTATAGAATTTGATTTATCCCCCGTATAAACCCGCCCTCCGATTTGGGGTTTAAATTCTGTAGGTTTTTCAGAACCACAACTAGTCGTGCTGAATTTTGTGTATCGGTGCATATTTTTGGCATAGCACGCATATAGACTGATTTCCTGATTTAACACCTTGGGCTTATATAAACCGTATGTTTTATCCGATTTGCCTGAAATTGTAACAGATTTAGCTTTTATCTCTTCATTTAGTAAGACCTCCATATAGACCGATTTCACTTCTTGAGAGCATTGAAGTCGCACTGATCATGAAAATTGCTTGAAACTGAAAGTAAAATTTCCAAATCTTAAGATCTAAAGATTTCAAATCAAGGCATTATTTAATAATTTCTATATATTATCATTCTATACATTATCCAGTAACCCGGTTTGTATTATCAAGTTACACGCTACGACGAAGAGTTTTCAAAGATAACTGTTATATTTGATTCATGGTGGAGGGTACATAAGATTCGGTATGGCCGAACTTACGACCGTATATACTTGTTTTGTTTTTTTTTTTTTTTGCTTTGTACTTAAGATAGAGAAAATCAACACATTTAAAAACGATTTCATAATTTTGAAGACTTTTTCAGAATTATTAAAGCCACATTAACCTTAGTCAAACAAAATTTTCTTTCATGTAGAGATTTCACTGAAAGGTTTATCGACT
The DNA here is from genome assembly GCF_050003625.1 of Haematobia irritans. Classification (NCBI taxonomy): domain Eukaryota; kingdom Metazoa; phylum Arthropoda; class Insecta; order Diptera; family Muscidae; genus Haematobia; species Haematobia irritans. The sequence goes on along the minus strand of NC_134399.1, from coordinate 79,064,268 downwards.
TTTGGACAAGGAAAACCTCTTTATGTCATGGAAATGCGTCTTCTATGCTAAGCAAAATTCGCATTATTATTTCAAGGACATGAAATCTTTGACCTCACGACAATATTTTTTCATTGCATCACAAAACCAACCTTGTACCGTATTACAAGCACGGTTGCCACAATTGGTAGAAATCTACCAAATGTGGTAGGTTTTTTTACTGTTTGGTGGATTGGTAAGATTTTGCAATCAAATTTTCTAAAAAATAACATTTTGACAAAAAACACAATTTCGAGGAAAAATATTCTATAGAAATAAAATTTTGAGAAAAGTTTCTAAAGAAATAAACTTTTATTAGTTTTTGTTTGATTTTTGGTCGACCTTTTTGTTAGAATTATAAATTAATGGTTCTTCAAGCTCGAGGTCTTTTTAAAATATTTTATTTATTATTCCCAATATTTCGCGATTACGATATTGAATCGCTTCCTCAGGGGTCTACAATAGATTTATAGAAATTACATTTCATAAATATCACAGTATTAAACATTTAATAATTTAAATAAGTGTAAATCTTAATTACTTTTAGTTAATAATCTCAAATGGTATTATAGGATAATATAATTATACAAAAATCGGACAGACATATCTTAATCTCATTTTTCAAGTATCAGGCGAACAGAAAAATTAAAACAGCAACACAACCAATGACTTACATGTATAGTATCCACAACACAAAATACTTAAAGCTACTGTAGATTCACTACCCTCGTCAGCTGTCTGTATTGCACTGAGTTGTTTTTACTATTGCACGATGATCACTACCATGTATTTGTTGTTTCCTTTTCCGAAGCAAATGCCTGTAACAGTGAGCGATGTTTTCTGTATCAACTTTGAAGTTCATTCGCTTGCTTGCAGGTACATTGTTTATGTGAAGTGTTTCTAGTGTAAACCTTTTGTTGTAATTATTCTCTCTTTCTAATATTCTTACGTCGTCAACGTTTGGGGTATGATTGTTTCTCGCACAGTGGTCTGCTAGTGCCGTTTTTGTGGTATTCGAGTTGGTGCGTAATTTAATATCCGATTTATGTCCTGAAATTCTTGTTTTTAATTTGTTTTTGGATGTTCCTACATAAACTTTTTCACATTTTTCTTTATTATTTCCACCGCACGGTATTTCATAAATCGTATTATGTTTTTCCATAGTGGGGATCTTGGTTTTCATGTTGGAAAATAACAAATTTCATGTTGGAAAATAACAAATAACAAAAACAAATTAAAAACAAGAATTTCAGGACATAAATCGGATATTAAATTACGCACCAACTCGAATACCACAAAAACGGCACTAGCAGACCACTGTGCGAGAAACAATCATACCCCAAACTTTGACGACGTAAGAATATTAGAAAGAGAGAATAATTACAACAAAAGGTTTACACTAGAAACACTTCACATAAACAATGTACCTGCAAGCAAGCGAATGAACTTCAAAGTTGATACAGAAAACATCGCTCACTGTTACAGGCATTTGCTTCGGAAAAGGAAACAACAAATACATGGTAGTGATCATCGTGCAATAGTAAAAACAACTCAGTGCAATACAGACAGCTGACGAGGGTAGTGAATCTACAGTAGCTTTAAGTATTTTGTGTTGTGGATACTATACATGTAAGTCATTGGTTGTGTTGCTGTTTTAATTTTTCTGTTCGCCTGATACTTGAAAAATGAGATTAAGATATGTCTGTCCGATTTTTGTATAATTATATATATTATCCTATAATACCATTTGAGATTATTAACTAAAAGTAATTAAGATTTACACTTATTTAAATTATTAAATGTTTAATACTGTGATATTTATGAAATGTAATTTCTATAAATCTATTGTAGACCCCTGAGGAAGCGATTCAATATCGTAATCGCGAAATATTGGGAATAATAAATAAAATATTTTAAAAAAGACCTCGAGCTTGAAGAACCATTAATTTATAAGAAATAAACTTTTGAGAAAATTTTGACTAATTTTCCACAAATTCAATATCTTCAAAAACTCTCATTTTCACGTTACGTTATACCATTCTGTAGAAGTAGTCATTTTCCCTTGTTGGTGCACGGTAAAATCATTAAAACCTTAAAAATACGACCGATCCATTTACAATTCATGGGATACTTCCAAAAAATTGTCACTAATAAGATCATAATATATAATATTAAAAATACTGCAAAAAGGTCAACAAATTCATACTAACCACAAATTTGATAAAAAAAAAAAACAAAGTAAGATTGTTTGGTAGATTTTTGGTAAAATTTTCTTCAAATTGTGGTAGATTATTTTTGGAACAAGTTGCAACCGTGACAAATAAAAAATTTGCTGGTCGCGTGAAAATCGGGAACTATACACAACATCGAAAAAAAATCGTAATTCCAAGGACTTCATGTCCTTAAATTATCTATCACAAGCATATCTGACACAAAAAGTTTTTACTTGAGTAAAAGTCGATTAACTTTTAATTGATTTTCATGAAATCTGAATTGATAGTACCCAACGAGGGTTGCCTTTTATATTTCGGGATTATAGGACAAGAACAAATGTTAATTATCGAAAACCTCTTTATTGTTTTTCAGAATATTCCCCATTACGGTCTATAAATTTTAGCATTACGTTTGAACCAATTGCCGAAGCATTTTTGATATCCTGATAGAGTTATGATGTGCGTTCTGAACGCACACTGAAAAAAATATTATTATGATGCCAAAGATTTCAAGTCCTTGTACGGTGAAAAAAATATTTACGTGATATCAAAGATTACGCAACCTAAATTTTAAAATTCGCAATTTAAGGACAAATTTCTTTAAAATAATGAAATTTTAATTACAGTAAAGTTTAAAATCATTCCTTCAATTTTTTTTTATTAAATTTAGGACACAAATTTTGGAAATTTCAGTCCCTCCGTTAAAGTCGTATGCCTCTGAACTAAGGCAAATATTCTTAAAAGTAAAGAAACACATTTTTGATTTAAAGAAATTGTCTTTAAGTTAACTGAAATATTGAATCTTTAGATTTAAGATACAAACGCTTCAAATATAGACCAAGACTTATTTTGAATATTTAACATCTTTGGTTTAAAGTTATTTTTGGAATTAAGAAATATTTTTTACTTCGCCAACTTACATTCGTTTGTACATGAATAGATTTGTTAATATTTCGCGAAAAATAAAGAAAATTCGATAAACGAGATCTGTATCCTTATTTTAATTTTATTGATCCTAGATTTAAAGCCAGATAGGTCGCTAAAAATTTCTTCATTTAAAAGAAGCCGCATCTTTGGATCTAAATCAATACCAAAATCAAAAAAATGCATTTTTATAAATTCTTTAACAATAAACGAAAAATGTAACAATAAAGTTTGTAACATTAGGGTTATTTTGGTAGTTAAAAGAATAACCTACTTTCCCTTTAATGGTGCAGCAAGAATCAGAAATTGGACTTTTCTATTTTTTGAGATTTGAACAAGTCGAATTGGTTTATATAGGGGTTATATATATGAATTATGAACCGATATGGACAAATTTTTGCATTGTTGTGAGAGGGCATATACTAACATCACGTACTAATTTTCAACCAGAACGAATGAAATTTGCCCCTCTTTGGCATTGAGCTAAACATGCAATCGGGCATCTTTCAGTGATAAGAGAGAAGTTCACTACTGGGGTCTCACAATGGGCTGAATGCTCTAAGTGAGCCTAAAATAAACAACCGCCAATATACCCAAACTAACCTAACAATACCTAAAAGTGGCACCATATGGCCCATTTACAATACCATCCAACCTAAATCGATAACAGCTACTTGTGCCAAAATTCAAGTCGATATCTTTTTTCGTTCCGAAGTTTGCATGATTTCAACAGACGGACGGACATTGCTAGACCGACTCATTAGTTGACTACGACCCCGTTATGGGGTCTGATGTGTTACAAACGGAATGACTAAGTTATTACACCATTAATCCTATGGTGGAGGTTATAATGATTGGAGATAATCGCGGAATTGTTTATCGTCAATTAGGACACTCTTCCTTTTGAAGGAACTACTTTACGTTAAAGGAGAATTTCGTTTGCCTATAATTTCGTTTCTGAAGAAAGTATTTTTTCTTTGGGTGTACTAGTGACAAAATTTACGTCCTATCCGTTTGTTAAGGGGTACTAAAATCCGGGCCGGCCGGATTTTAAATTCTGTATTTACACCACTACTGTGGTACAGGGTACAGGGTATGAGACCCATCGTTTAGTATACCGATCGCCTTAGAATTAAGTGCTGAGTCGATTTAGCGATGTCCGTCTGTCTGTCTGTCCGTCCGTCTGTCTGTATATGTAATTTTGTGTGCAAAGTATAGCTCGCAGTTTAAGTCTGATCGTCCTCAAATTTGGCACAGAGGTTTACATTGCCTCAAAGACAATCGCTATTGACTTTGAAAAAAAATCGGTTCCGATTTTGATATAGATGCCATATATATTTATCACCGATCTGGTTATAATTGACGTATTTATAAACGTATTTTCTCAAAATTTCGGGCAGCCAAATATTTTGGGGCTTTCGTAAGATATGCAAAATATCAGCCAAATAGGTTCAGATATGATCACGGAGGCCAACATTATTCTCCCATTTACGTTTTTTGCTGAGATAGCAGGATTATTATTCTAACTATGCATGTCAAATTTGGTCAAAATCGGTTCATATTTAAATATAGCTCCCATATATATGTATTTTAGACCCATTTTCAATGGGAGTTTCCTCCAATTGACTCGATAGTTTCCACATAGAATACATTTAATATGCTATTTAAGTGTGACATCTTAATCTAATATGGCCAAAATACCCACATTTTACACAAAATTCTGTGATGATTTCCCCATATCGTAGTCATACGTATTCTACACACTGTAATGTCAAACTTTTCACAGAATGGTCGAATTTTAAATAAAGCTGCGATTTGTGGAAATATCACCCGAATTGGCCAAATAATATATCACAACCCACAATTGACCACATATCTTGGCCAGATTTGACCAATATCCTTGTAAAGTCACCACTGCTGAGTAGCAAAAATTTTAAATATTACTCAAATTGTCCTATATCTCGAATACATATGTATATGTTTCATCCCAGGGTGTTAGCCGATTTAAGTTTTAATTCTAGCGATTTTGTAGAAGTACAAAAAATTGTCTCCAAATCGTTTCATATATAAATATTTATTTGTATATAGGAATATACATTTTGATAATAACTCCCAACAAATTTGAAGGAGTTGATATGGTAACACAAATTTTGGTCTACATAATGGTGAAGGGTATAATATAGTCGGCCCCGCCCGACTTTAGACTTTACTTACTTATTTTTGTTTCTATTTGTTTTTTATATGAAAACTATCTCCGCATGATATATTATACAGTCATTTCAAACAGACAGGGAAACATATTTTGGACAGATGGGCAACGCATAGATGGGGCACTTAAGCTGATATAAGCTGTGCACTAAAACCCGGATTAAGCGCCTTTACATACATGCGTTTATTGATTTAGGACTTTACCAAAGCCATGGTCTACCAATGGCCAACATTAAGCTAATTCCTCACAGTTAGCAAAAGATTAAATTGCCCCCCCAAAGAAAACATCTTTCACGCATCCAACATAATAGCCCACTGCATTCGTATCTGCTAAATATGTCTATCTGCTGTCTACCTTTTCTGTTGGCTTACATACGTAATATTGTGAATTTTAAGCTGGATAAATTATCTGTATTTTCATGGCTGTCATAAGTGGAGAAAGCGGTTGAAACTGGCAGATAGCATCCGCCAAGTCGTGAAGTCTACGCAGGGTATTCGCTAACTATCACGTATTCACATATAGTCACTTATTTTTTTTTTTTGTCATCATCACCATCATCATCGTCAGCGCATAGAGTAACAACATCTCCACTAAAAAGCAGGAAGCATTTTGCTTTTCTTGATGTACCAGCCTCTGCCGGTTGGATATAAAGACACACCAAAAAAACCATCAATAAATCGATCGAACAAACAACCAAATCGGCAAAAAAAAATGTTTGAACACCAAAATTGTAATGGTAAGAAAAACTTAATGTGTTGTAATGTGGATTGTAATGGATGTTATAGAGCAGCAAGAGTCCCGAGTCATTGCAAAAAATTATATTTGGCCTAATGATTTCATTAAAATGCAATTACCATTACATTTTTATAATGCACTGAAAAAAATATATACGTGATATTAAAGATTACACAACCTAAATTTTAGTATGCGAAATTTACAAAATATTAAGGAGAAATTTCTTTAAAATAATAAAATTGTAATTAAAATAAAGTTTATAATCATTGCTTCAAACATTTTAAAACCCTCCACCATAGGATGGGGGTATATTAACTTTGTCAATCCTTTTGTAACACATCGAAATATTGCTCTAAGACCCCATAAAATATATTCGGGGTCGTGGTGAAATTCTGAGTCGATCTGAGCATGTCCGTCCGTCCGTCCGTCTGTTGAATTCACGCCAACTTACGAACGAAACAAGCTATCGACTTGAAACTTGGCACAAGTAGTTTTTATTAATGTAGGCCGGATGGTATTGCAAATGGGCCATATCGGTCAACTTTTACGTATAGCCCCCATATAAACGGACCCCAAAATTTGGCTTGCGACCGCTCTAAGAGAAGCAAATTTTATCCGATCCGGCTGAAATTTGGTACATGGTCTTAGTATATGGTCTCTAACAACCATATAAAAATTGGTCTATATAGATCCACTTTTACGTATAGCCCCCATATAAACGAATCCCCAAATTTGGCTTGCGATTGCTCTAAGAGAAGCAAATTTCATGGTGTTAGTATATGGTCTCTAACACCCATGCAAAAATTGGTCCACATCGGTCCATAATTATATATAGCCCCCATATAAACCGAACCCCCGATTTGGCTTGCGGAGCCTCTAAAAGAACCAAATTTCATCCGATCCGGCTGAAATTTGGTACATGGTGTTAGTATATAGTCCTTAAAACCCATGCAAAAATTGGTCCACATCGGTCCATAATTATATATAGCCCCCATATAATGCGACCCCCGATTTGGCTTGCAGAGCCGCTAAGAGAAGCAAATTTCATCCGATCCGGCTGAAATTTGGTACATGGTGTTGGTATATGTTCTCTAATGACCATGCAAAAATTGGTCCATATCGGCCCATAATTATATATAGCCCCCATATAAACCGATCCCCAGATTTGACCTCCGGCGCCTCTTAGAGGGGCAAAAGTCATCCGATCCGATCGAAATTTGGTACGTGGTGTTAATATATTGTCTCTAACAACCATGCCATAATTGGTCCATATCGGTTCATAATTATATATAGCCCCCATATAAGCCGATCCCCAGATTTGACCTCCGGAGCTTAATGGAGGAGCAAAATTCATCCGATCCGGTTGAAATTTGGAACATGGTGTTAGAATGTGGTCTCTAAGAAACAAGCAAGAATTGGTCCATATCGGTCCATAATTATATATAGCCCCCATATAAACCGTTCCCCAGATTTGATCTCCGGAGCCTCTTGGAGGAGCAAAATTCATCCGATCCGGTTGAAATTTGCAACATGGTGTTAGTATAAGGCTGCTAATAACCATGCCAATATTGGTCCGTATCGGTCTATAGTTATATAGCCAATCCCCAATCACACAAAAATTGGTCCATGTCGGTTCATAATCATGGTTGCCACTCGTGCCAAAAATAATCTACCAACATTTTATTTTTATAGAAAACATTGTCAAAATGTTATTTCTATAGAAAATTTTGTCAAAATTTTATTTCTATAGAAAAATATGTCAAAATTTTATTTCTATAGATAATTTTTTCCAAATTTTATTTCTACAGAAAATTTTTTCCAAATTTTACTTCTATAGAAAATGTCAAAATTTCACTTTGTCAAAATTTTATTTCTATAGAAACTCTAAACTTAATTATATACGTACTTAATCGGCCTTTTTAGTTTAATATATACCACGTATGGACTACGTGGTATATATTACGGTGTTAGGAAGTTTCAAGATACCTTGCCATCGGCAAGTGTTACCCCAACCCAAGTAATTCGATTGTGGATGACAGTCTTCAGTAGAAGTTTCTACGCAATCCATGGTGGAGGGTACATAAGCTTCGGCCTGGCCGAACTTACTGCCGTATATACTTGTTTTATTAAATTTAGGACACACATTTTGTAAATTTGCGTCCCTCCATTATAGTTGCATGTCTTTCTACGTTAGTATCTTTATTATTAAACCGCGAAAAGAGAATGAAAATTTGATAAATGAGATCTGTACTCTAATTTTAATTTTATTGGTCCTAGATTTAAAGCCAGATAGGTCTCTAAAAATTTCTTTATTTTAAAGAAGCCGCATCTTTTGCTAGGAATCAATACCAAAATCCTTTAGGGAAGGTCAAAATCTTTGGATCCAAGTAAACTTTTTTTTAGTGTGATAAGTTTTTATATGTGGAGGTATTTGGCACTGTTTATAAATTTGTGCAAAATTTTAGTATACACTGAAAAAAATCCATTTTAAACGGATGCAAATTTTAAGTTATTTGTAGTGCCAACAAATTATTTGATTGAATTTTACTTTTATTATATTCTCCTAAATTAGCCGCAGCACAATATAATTCCTTAAATTATTGACCTCATTTGAAAACTTAGGACAAATTTCTTTAAAGTTAAGAAATTTTAATTAAAATAAAGTTCAAATATTTTTGGTTTTTGTAAATTTAGGATACAAATCGTTGATATTTTCGCCTTTTCGTTAAAGTCGTATGTCCTAAAAGTATGACAAATTCTCCTAAAGTAAAGAAAAATATTTTTAATTTAAAGAAATAATCTTTAAATTAATTTTGAAAGCATTTATATGCCCTCCATCATCCTATGTGTTATACTAACCTGGTCATTCCATCTGTAACACATCGAAATATTGGTCTCAGACCCCAGAAAGTACATACATTCTGGGTCGTGACACTAACTTCCGAACTAAACAAACTATGACATGAAACTTTGCACAAGTAGTTGCTATTGATGTAGATTGCATAGTATTGCAAGAGTATCGAATCACTTTTACGTATAGTCCCCATATGAACCAACCTCCATATTTGACTTCCTTGGTAGAGCAAATTTCATCCGATTCGGTTGAAATTTGGTACGTGATGCCCTCTAAGAACTATAGTAAAAATTGGTCCATATCGGCCTATATAAACCGACCCCTGATTAGACTACCGGAACCTCTTGGAAGGGCAAATTTCATCCGATCCGGTTGTAAAATTGGTTTATATCGGTTCGTATTTATTTGTAGATTGAACCCACCAAGAAGGAAAAGTTTTGTTAATGTTAGAAAAATTATGTTAATTTTAGAAATTGTTAACTAAACTGTATTACAAACATAATTATTATTATTTTTTTTTTTTTCAATTGTTAGAGAAAATTTCGTAGTTTGAAGGAAATAATTAGAGTTCAAAATGGCAAAAATGCCTTTAGTGTCATACGAAGTTCATGATGAACGCATTATTGGTAAATTTTAAGCAATTCTGAACCATTCTGTGGGAAACACTAAATTTAAATCTTTATACTTCATTTGTGTATAATTTTTCTCATTTTTTAGTTAATTTAACTAAGGTACACAAAAAAGTTTTAAAGACAATGGAACTTTCTCGAAACACAAATTAAATTGGCATTAGTGACATATAAAATTCACTTTTTTTGAGTGTATATAGGTATTTAATGTGAATTTTCTATCTAACATAGTCTTCATATGGACTAACGTACAATTTAGAAGAATTTTACTTGAAAGGCACAAGACTTCAACGGAGAGATGCAAATTTCAAATATTTTAAAACTTTAATGAAATTCCTTATTCTAAACAAATATATCCTTATTGTTTTGCAAATTTAGTATTAAATACCCTAAACTTAAGTTGCATGTCTCCTTCCTGACTCAATTGAAGGACTGCAGTATAAGATTTGACATGTAGTCAATTAATTTCTGTTAGCGATGAAGGAACCGTACATGTACCAAAGCCGTACCAGAGCCGAAATTATAACATAATTTCCTGCTATGCACTTGTATTTCATTGTCTGTCCAGTGATATGTTTTATGTGTCTCTGGAAGCATCTACCGGGAGACATTATAAAGTTGTAAGCCTTAGATAACGCCCATAGTTGAATTGCAATACATTCGTCCATTGGGCGATCTGTGGTCTATGCGTGCCATACGAATGTGGAGCCTTCGCGGCCTCCAATTGTTGATTTTCATTGTGGCTTAAATTGTCTTTATTGTACCAGCTCACACACTTCATATTAATGCGCCAACAAATTGTAAGGCTTTCGCAAATAAGGCCTGATAAAAGGCCTTTTAAAGCATTACCTTATCTTCCAAAAAAAACTGTGCTCTCACACACACTGACAATAGTAAATTTTTTTCTCACGCCAGGTCAAGTGGAAATCCTTAACCGCACGACAAATATACACTCACTCTACACTAAAAAAAACATGCCCGGTTCCAAAGATTTAGTCTTTACACTAATGATTTTGGTATTTATTCCGAGCCAAAGAAGCGGAGAATTGAAGTAAGGATACTTTTAAGACACAATTGTCTTTTAAATTTAAGTTTTGCATACTTGATTCTGGGCAGCAAATTTTTATGTATTCATTTTTTCTGTTTTTTCTTCATGTTCAATTAAAGTCCTTTAAAAACGTGTTAAGGACAACTTAAATTTTCAAATTCAGACTCGACTTCAAGTAGAAATTATGCTAACAGGTTGGCTGATAAGTCCCCGGTCTGACACATAGATGGCGTCATTCATCAATATTTGGATATGCGGAAGCTCTGTGCAAAATGGGTGCCGCGCGAGTTGACATTTAACCAAAAACTACAACGTGTTGATGATTCTGAGCGGTGTTTGCAACTGTTAACTCGTAATACACCCGAGTTTTTCCGTCGATATGTGACAATGGATGAAACATGGCTCCATCACTACACTCCTGAGTCCAATCGACAGTCGGCTGAGTGGACAGCGACCGGTGAACCGTCTCCGAAGAGTGGAAAGACTCAAAAGTCCGCTGGCAAAGTAATGGCATCTGTTTTTTGGAATGCGCATGGAATATTTTTTATCGATTATCTTGAGAAGGGAAAAACCATCAACAGTGACTATTATGTGGCGTTATTGGAGCGTTTGAAGGTCGAAATAGCGACAAAACGCCCCCTTATGAAGAAGAAAAAAGTGTTGTTCCACCAAGACAACGCACCGTGCCACAAGTCATTGAGAACGATGGCAAAAATTCATAAATTGGGCTTCCCCACACACCGTATTCTCCAGATCTGGCCCCCAGCGACTTTTTCTTGTTCTCAGACCTCAAAAGGATGCTCGCAAGGAAAAAATTTTGAGGCAAAACCGAAGGAGTACTACCAAAATGGTAACAAAAAATTGCAAGGTCGTTATAATCGTTGTATCGCTCTTGAAGGGAACTATGTTGAATAATAAAAACGAATTTTGACAAAAAAAAATGTGTTTTTCTTTGTTAGACCGGGGACTTATCTGCCAACCTGTTAAATGATAGAATTTCATGTACCTGACCATTCAATTTTTTTTACTTTTTTGCAGAGAAAAAAGTATTTTTATAGGTTACGTATAAACATGTCTAGAACCATTACATGGTTATAAAGACCATGTAAATTGTTTTCGTGACCATTTAACTTTATATTTTTTTTTTGCAGCGAAAAGATTTTTCGAAAAACATTGGGCAGGTACACACGATTTGCATTTTGCGCGTCAATTGTGTGTTGATTGTTTCTTGGAATGGACAGAGAATACGGGATTACTGTGTTTTGTGTTAATTTATTTATTCAGAAGTGACACGTGGTTTTATGTGGACACAAATAAGTATATATGGCCGTAAGTTCGGCCAGGCCGAATCTTATGTACCCTCCACCATGGGCAGCGTAGAAACTTCTACGAAAAACTGTCATCCACAATCGAATTACTTGGGTTGTGGTATCTTAAATCGTTTTCTAAATTGTGAGTTAGTCCATACGTGGTATATATTAGACAAAAAAGATATGGGTAGGTAAGTCTACAAATAATTACGAATCGATATGGACTTTTGTACGGCACATAGGGAGCCAGAATTGAAATATGGGGGTCGCTAATACGGGGGCTATATACAATTATGAACTTGATATGGACCAATTTTTGTGTGATTGGGGATCGATTTATCCAGGGATCCGGAGCGGTCCATTTTTTTCGCTCCGCTCCGCTCCCGCTCCGGAGAAAAAAAAAAAAATCCGCTCCGCTCCGCTCCACGCTCCGCTCCTCTTCGAGAAAATTATAGTACAAATATTGTATTATTTGTTCAATTGAGTTTTATTATACCCTGCTCCACACTGTGGAACAGGGTATTATAAGTTAGTGCATATGTTTGCAACACCCAGAAGGAGACGAGATAGACACATAGTGTCTTTGGCAAAAATGCTCAGGGTGGGCTCTTGAGTCGATATAGTGATGTCCGTGAACACATTTTTGTAATCAAAGTCTAGATCGCAGTTTTAGTCCAATCGACTTCAAATTTGACACAAGTATATGCTGTGGCTCAGAATAGAACCCTATTGATTTTGGAAGAAATCGGTTCAGATTTAGATATAGCTCCCATATGTATATATATTTCGCCCGATATGGACTTATATGGCACCAGAAGCCAGAGTTTTACCCTAATTTGCTTAAAATTTTGCAGAAGAAGAACAATTAGCACTAGAGTCAAGTGTGTCAAATTTTATTGAAATCGGTTCAGATTTAGATATAGCTCCCATATATATCTTTCGCCCGATATGGACTAATACGGTCCCAGAAGCTAGAGTTTTATCCCAATTAGGTTGAAATTTTGCACTAGGGGTACAATTAGTAGTGTAGTCAAATATGCCAAATTTTATTGAAATCGGTTCAGATTTAGATATAGCTCCCACATATAGTTTTCGACCGATTAACACTCATATGACCACAGAGGCCAATTTTTAACTCCGATTTAGTTGAAATTTTCCACAGGGAGTAGAATTAGCATTGTAGCTATGCCTGTCAAATTTGGTTTAAATCGGTTCAGATTTAGATACAGCTCTCATATATATGTTTTTCTGATTTCGACAAAAATGGTCAAAATACCAACATTTTCCTTGTAAAATCGGCACTGCTTAGTCGAAAAGTTGTAAAAATGACTCTAATTTTCCTAAACTTCTAATACATATATATCGAGCGATAAATCATAAATAAACGTTTGCGAAGTTTCCTTAAAATTACTTCAGATTTAAATGTTTCCAATATTTTTTTACTAACTTTGTGTTACACCCTAGTGCATTAGCCGACTTAAATTTTGAGTCTATAGATTTTGTAGAAGTCTATCAAATTCTGTCCAGATCGAGTGATATTTAAATGTATATATTTGGGACAAACCTTTATATATAGCCCCCAACACATTTGACAGATGTGATATGGTATCGAAAATTTAGATCTACAAAGTGGTGCAGGGTATAATATAGTCGGCCCCGCCCGACTTTAGACTTTCCTTACTTGTTTTATTTAGAAAAATCGGGTGGTACATATATGGGAGCTATAGCTAAATCTGAACCGATTTCGATGATTTTTTGCACATATAGTTAGTGCTATAGAAGATTACATTTAGCCAACTTTGAGTAAGATCGGTTGATAAATAAGGGTTTTATGACATAATTTGGCAAAATTGGGCGATACATATATATGGGACCTATATCTAAATCTGAACCGATTTCGATGAAATTTTCAGACTTAGAGGGTGATACAAAAGATTATTCTGTGCTAAATTTGACGACGATCGGTTAGTAAAAAAGTGTAACGTGACCCCATTTGTCGAAATCGAGCAATACATATATATGCTATATCTGAATTTGATCCGATTTATTCCAAATTCAATAGCGTTCGTCCTTGTGCCCAAAAAAACTCCCTGTACCAAACTTCATCAAAATCGGTTAATAACTGCGACCGGAATCCTGTGAACAACAAATACATGGACAGACGGACGGACGGACACCAAGCGCTAGATCGACTCAGGAGGTGATTCTGAGTCGATCGGTATATACTTTATTGGGTCTAAAATCAATATTTCTGGTAGGCACATTTTTTGGCAGATCAAACTTATTATACCCTAACCACTATGTGGTTTAGGGTATAATGACTTTAAAGCAATGTTTTGAAACATTTTATTAATTTTGAAGATTTTTTTAGAAATATTAAATCCATTTTGACTTCATTAAAACAAAATTTTCATTCATGTTAGGATACACATTTTTATGTCGAATCACTTAGCTATAAGGACAAACAGACTTCATTGAAAAGTTTAGAGACTTTTAGACAAGGAAAAAACTTTACTTCAGAGAAATACGTTTTATATTCTAAGCAAAATTCGTATTCATATTTTACGCATGTGAAATATTTGGCCTCACGACAATATTCTTTGCGGTGCACCATCTACTATTTAATATGTGATAGAAACCAAATTTATGAATATGGACCAAATTCTGTTTGGTCCGACCATCGGACCAAATTTAAAAATTAGAAATTTTTTGGACCAATTTTGGTCCGATCGGACCAAAACGGCAACGCTGATTGGAATTGAAAGTCTATACACAGAGTAGAAGTAGCTACTCTCCGAAAGTTTTTTTTGTTTTGCAACAGACGTAGAGAAGAGGTTTTGTTATATTTGTAATGTGTGTGTGTATGTTTATGTTTATGTTTGCAACAACCTCCATCGAAATCAGTCCGTGGTATACCTACGAATATTCTTACTCAGATCTAGTGTTACCTAATTTCGCTTTTTTCTCTTTTATTGCAAAAATAAATTTTCGAACAGCGTTTTTAAGAAATGTTCGTTCTCAAAAAAGTAGATAACATGCAATAATACAAATCAAGTCAATGTGAAAAAAAATAAAATAAATGTATATGCGCACATTTTTCAACCAAAATTGAAACTATCCATAATTTTAATTACATTTTCGAGAACTAATATCAGAAATAAGAGAATTCTAGGATATAGTACAATAGTAAAGCAAATATGAATGTCCTTACACTGAAAAAAAAATTTTATCTTTCATGTTATGATACACATTTTTAAGTAAAATCACTTAATTATAAGGACATTACAACTTCATTCAAAAGTTTAGAGAAATGCGTCTTCGATGTTAAGCAAAATTTGCATTCTTATTCTAAGGACATGAAATCTTTGACTTCACGACAATATTTTTTTCAGTGTAGAAAACTAAAAAATTAAATATAAATAAGATCATTTAATTGCATTTATTTGACGTTCATTACAAACTACTAGCTATATTTGAAATTACCTACACAGTGTAATTTCAAAGTTACACATTTCATTCAAGTAATATTTTATTAGGAGCGGAGCGGTTTTTCATTTGGAAACCGCTCCGCTCCCGCTCCGCTCCGGATTTTAGAAATGCCGCTCCCGCTCTGGCAAAAAAAGGGCTTGCTCCGCTCCGCTCCGGATCCCTGGATTTATCTAAGGGCTATATATAACTATAGACCGATATGGACCTAGTTAGGTATGGCTGTTAACGGCCATAAACTAGCACAATGTACCAAATTTCAACTGACTCGGATGAAATTTTCTCCTCCAAGAGGCTCCAAAACCAAATCTCGGGATCGGTTTATATGGGGGCTATATATGATAATGGACTGATATGGACCACTTTTGGCATGGTTGTTAAATATCATATACTACCACCACGTACCAATTTTCAACCAGATCGGATGAATTTTGCTTCTCCAAAAGGCACCGGTGGTCAAATCTGGGTATCGGTTTATATAGGGGTTATATATAATTATGGACTGATGTGAACCAATTCCTGCATGGTTGTTGGATACCATATACTAACATAACGTACCAAATTTCAACCGAATCGGATGAATTTTGCTCTTCCAAGGGGCTCCGGAGGTCAAATCTGGGGATAGGTTTATATGGGGGCTATATATAGTTATGGACCGATTTCGACCAATTTTTGCATGTCTGTTTGAGGCCATATATTAACACCACGTACCAAATATCAACTGAATCAGATGAATTTTGGTCTTCCAAGAGGCTCAGGAGGTCAAATCTGTTGATCGGTTTATATGGGGGCTGTATATAATTATGCACCGATGTGCACCAATTCTTGCATGGTCATTAGAGACCATATACTAACACCATGTACCAAATTTCAGCCGGATCGGATGAAATTTGCTTCCAAATCTGGGGATCGGTTTATATGGGGGCTATATATAATTATGGACCGATGTAGGCCAATTTTTGCATGGTTGTTAAAGACCATATACTAACACCATGTACCAAATTTCAGCCGGATCGGATGAAATTTGCTTCTCTTAGAGGCTCCGAAAGCCAAATCGGGGGATCGGTTTATATGGGGGCTATATATAATTATGGACCGATGTGGGCAAATTTTTGCATGGTTGTTAGAGACCATATACTAACACCATGTACCAAATTTCAGCCGGATCGGATGAAATTTGCTTCTCTTAGAGGGTCTGCAAGCCAAATTTTGGGGTCCGTTTGTATGGGGGTTATACGTAAAAGTGGACCGATATGGTCCATTTCCAATACCATCTGACCTACATCAATAACAACTACTTGTGCCAAGTTTCAAGTCGATAGCTTGTTTCGTTCGGAAGTTAGCGTGATTTCAACAGACGGACGGACGGACATGCTCAGATCGACTCAGAATTTCACCACGACCCAGAATATATATACCTTATGGGGTCTTAGAGCAATATTTCGATGTGTTACAAACGGAATGAAAAAGTTGAAATACCCCCATCCTATGGTGGAGGGTATAAAAATGTCTTTGCCGCTATACGAAGTTCAACTTTCTTCACAATGAGTTCATTTTAACTTAAATAAGAGGTTACTTTTTTCTGTGTGTAAGTAATGTTTCATCTGCAAACAATTTTTTCCAATGGGAATTTCATGTTAAATAATGGGTACCGCCAGAATTAACTCATTACCTACCATACTCAGGGATACCTCCATTATACCCAGTAATTATAGTTTTTGTTCAATTTGCCTTATTAGCTTCTTTCGTCCCCAAATATACCGCTGGGAAGTTGCATGTTGCATACTACAAAACGAAAACATCGCAATGAAACACAAATTAGATACTGCCCACATTGTACGCGCAGTCGTAACAACATCGCACTTTTGTTTTTATCCAACTAACTCCCCTAGGCGGATCTCTCATGAAGATCTTTTTCTTTTTGGATGACGCGAGGAGTACGGTTACATGCATGGTCCACCAGACATCTATTTAGTTATGTGGCCCGAAAGGAAGTGTTACGTAGAGAAGAGAAATAGCAGCAAGAAAACAAAACAACATCCAAATGAAAAACACCTTAAATTTCTTTTCTGGGTTTTACGCAGACGCACACTCATTTGCAACCAGCTCTGAAATTATTGTACACAATCTGGGGGAGTGGGGAACGGTGGGTAGGTGGGCCAACTGACGCACACACAATTAAAATATATTTCTTACTCTTAAATCAGACATTTGTTAGAGTCGGACCGGGAAGTGTCTTCAGTTGTTATTTTGGCCAACAAAAGTCATTAATTTCATTTTTGGCCAAGTTTTGTTTTTTCGGTTTGTTTTTCCTACTGCCGGAGAGATAACATTTTGAGATTACATGATATTCACATGTTACTTGGTCAATATCAATTTAATGCTCCAGTTGGACCACTAAGTCTGCCAATGCCCATTTTCAGAAAAAAAGAAAATAGTAAAAAAAAACATGGACAAATTGGGACGAGTGGTGGCATGGCGTGGTGTGGCGTTTTGCATACTGCTACAAAGTGGATTGTGTGAGAATTATTAATGCTAATTGTTTCACTTGTAGTGGGCAATTTGTCTTGTTTATTGCACTGATTCAATTTTAATTACACATTTTCTTATCATTATAGATTTATGTATACAATGTGTAAATGGTCGATATAACAATGCCTATGAAAATGGTAATGAGTGGTCCTTTTGAAAATATTTAGTTCAACATATCTGTGGATTTATGACAAAACCCCATAAGTCTAAAAACTCGGTTTCACAGGTGACAAAAACTTCAGTAGAAAACATCTGGGAAATGTTTAATATTTATGTGGCAGACCTTTACACACACAAAAAATTTTTTTGTTGATTTAATCACGAAATTAATTGATCCAATTAATTTTTAATTGAAATGTCTTCAATCACAGAAATGATAGTATCAATTAAAAAATTAATTGTCAGTCAATTAAAAAATTAATTGATCCAATTAAAAAATTAATTGATACTATTATTTTTGTGATTGATTTTTGTTTCAATTAAAAAATTTTTGAATCAATTAAATTTTTAATTGAATATTTTTTAAAACTCAATTAAAATTTTAATTGGAAATTTTTTCGTGAATTTTTTTTGTGTGCACACAAAAAAATTTTTTTCTGATTCAATTACGAAATTAATTGATCCAATTAATTTTTTAATTGAAATGTCTTCAATCACGAAAATGATAGTATCAATCACAGTTTTAATTGGGCATAGAAAAATTCTTGATTAAAAAATTAATTGATTTCATTGCCATATTTCAATTAATTTTTTAATTGATTCAATTAAAAATTTAATTGATGTTGATTGCAAAACTCAATTAATTTATTAATTAAAAAAAGGTAACTATTTTCAATTAAATTCTGAATTGGCTTAGAATTTTTATTTGGATTAACAATTGA
Source organism: Haematobia irritans (assembly GCF_050003625.1). Lineage (NCBI taxonomy): Eukaryota > Metazoa > Arthropoda > Insecta > Diptera > Muscidae > Haematobia > Haematobia irritans. The sequence goes on along the minus strand of NC_134399.1, from coordinate 79,045,429 downwards.
TTGTTTGAAAAAAAAATTAATTAAAAATTTAAAAAAATGTTCATCATCATCATAAACTGACTTACCCCCATTTTCATAAAGCTCCGTTAGTGTTCCGTTAACTAACCAGCTTTTAAACCGTATTATGGACGAAGCTGTCATCTTGCATATATATTCCATATGCCAGTTATGAACTTAACTGACGAAAATTTTTCAGTTAAAGTTAACTGGAGAGAAGATATTTGCAATTTACTTTCTGTTAACTGGCAGTTAAAGCCTAACGGAGCTACATGAAAATGGCCGTTAGTCTTCCGAATTTGATTAAAAGTTAATTGTATCAATTAACTTTTTAATTAAAAATTTTAAAATTTTCAATAATTGACTTAATTAACTTAATGTTTCTATCTTGATTAAAAAGTTAATTGTACCAATTAATTTATTAATTGAAAAAAAATTTTAAATTCAATTAACTTTTTTATTGGAAATATTTTGGTGATATTTTTTTCTGTGTAGAAATAACATTTTGACAATGTTTTCTATAAAAATAAAATTTTGGTAGATTATTTTGGCGCGAGTGGCAACTATGATTATGAACCGATATGGACCAATTTTTGTGTGATTGGGTATCGGCTATATATAACTATAGACCGATACTGACCAATTTTGGCATGGTTATTAGCGGCCTTATGGGAGCCACCGTGGTGCAATGGTTAGCATGCCCGCCTTGCATACACAAGGCCGTGGGTTCGATTCCTGCTACGACCGAACACCAAAAAGTTTTTTCAGCGGTGGATTATCCCACCTCAGTAATGCTGGTGACATTTCTGAGGGTTGCAAAGCTTCTCTAAGTGGTTTCACTGGAATGTGGAACGCCGTTCGGACTCGGCTATAAAAAGGAGGTCCCTTGTCATTGAGTTTAACATGGAATCGGGCAGCACTCAGTGATAAGAGAGAAGTTCACCACTGTGGTATCACAATGGACTGAATAGTCTAAGTGAGCCCGATACATCGGGCTGCCACATAACCTAACCTAACCTAACCTAGCGGCCTTATACTAACACCACGTTGCAAATTTCAACCGGATCGGATGAATTTTGCTCCTCTAAGAAGCTCCGGAGATCAAATATGGGGAACGGTTTATATGGGGGCTATATATAATTATGGACCGATATGGACAAATTCTTGCGTATTTCTTAGAGACCACATTCTAACACCATGTTCCAAATTTCAACCGGATCGGATGAGTTTTGCTCCTCTAAGAGGCTCCGCAAGCCAAATCGGGGGATCGGTTTATATGGGAGCTATATATAATTATGGACCGATGTGAACCAATTTTTGCATGGTTGTTAGAGACCATATACTAACACCATGTACCAAATTTCGGCCGGATCGGATAAAATTTGGTTCTCTTAGAGGCTCCGCAAGCCAAATCGGTTGATGAGTTTATATGGGGGCTATATGTAATTATGGACCGATATGAACCAATTTCTGCATGGTTGTTAGAGACCATATACTAACACCATGTACCAAATATCAGCCGGATCGGATGAAATTTGTTGCTCTTAGAGCAATCGCAAGCCAAATTTGGGGGTCCGTTTATATGGGGGCTATACGTAAAAGTGCACCAATATGGCCCATTTGCAATACCATCCGACCTACATCAATAACAACGACTTGTGCCAAGTTTCAATTCGATAGCTTGTTTCGTTCGGAAGTTAGCGCGATTTCAACAGACGGACGGACGGACGGACATGCTCAGATCGACTCAGAATTTCACCACGACCCAGAATATATATACTTTATGGAGTCTTAGAGCAATATTTCGATGTGTTACAAACGGAATGACAAAGTTAATATACCCCCATTCTATGGTGGAGGGTATAAAAATGTTATAATATATTTTCAAATACTAAAATATATGTCCCAAACATTTTATACTAGTTTATGAAAATTATATGTTTGCTATAAATTTGAAAATATTTGCTATAAAATATTAAGAAAAATATTATGCTATAAATTTGAGTGCCAAACATATGATTTGTACACCGAAACATATGAAAATCAGTCTTTTTCGTCCGAGTATCCATGATAAAGGGTTAGGTTAGGTTAGGTGGCAGCCCGATGTATCAGGCTCACTTAGACTATTCAGTCCATTGTGATACCACATTGGTGAACTTCTCTCGTATCACTGAGTGCTGCCCGATTCCATGTTAAGCTCAATGACAAGGGACCTCCTTTTTATAGCCGAGTCCGAACGGCGTTCCACATTGCAGTGAAACCACTTAGAGAAGCTTTGAAAACCTCAGAAATGTCACCAGCATTACTGAGGTGGAATAATCCACCGCTGAAAAACTTTTTGGTGTTCGGTCGAAGCAGGAATCGAACCCACGATCTTGTGTATGCAAAGCGGACATGCTAATCGTTGCACCACGGTGGCTCCCAACTATATTTATATATCTATATGGCTGTAGAACTCTATTTTAACTCTATTACTCGTGAATCGTCCGTGAATGTGAATGGGTACCACACGTATCGTGTGTGAATAAACATTTTGTTTCGTGAATGTACGTGAGTGTGAGCGAAATTTAACTCACGCGCACACCTCTACTAAGGACCCTAGGTTAGGTATATTGACAGCCCGTCTTTTATACACTGAAAAAAAGTATGCCAAGTTCCAAAAATGTTGCCTTTACACAAATGATTTTGGTATTGATTCCGAGCCGTAGAAGCGGAGAATTGACGTAAGGATACCTTTGAGACACAATTCTTTTTCAAATTTGAATACATACTTTATTCTAAGAAACAATTTTTAGTTTATTCCAATTTTCAGCTTTTTTGTTCATGTCAATCAAAGTTCATTAAAAAAGTATTAACGATAAAATTCAGACTCGACTTCACTTAGAAATTACCCGGCAAAAAAATTGGAAGTTGTTCCAAAGGCTGACTGAATTCGAATCGCACCTTAAGAAGTGATACAAATTCAGTGCATCGGCTATTGAAATTGTCCTATGACAATCCCATGTTAAATTGCTTCTGCCCCAATTTTGCACAACTTCCGGATACAAAAAGAACATTTTCACTCCTTTTTTTGCTGGGTAGCTATGTTGCAAGTAAAACACGTCTTTAAAATAAAATATTACAACACATCTCCTATTTTTTAACGCATTTTGGCTTTGTAGTGAAGATACAAAATATGTACACACAAAAAAATAAAATATGAATTTGTACATAAATTTGTACATTTTTATAAATGTAGGGTCTTTTTCATAAAAAATGTGTACACTTACATAATATATTGTTTTCGTAAATACTTGTTATGAAATTATGAATTTTTTAATAATATATAGGGACGATTTCATAAAATTAATGAAACTTTACTTAATACATCAAAAAATACTGGTTTTCTCTTAGCGTGAGAGAGCCACAACATAGAGTTACTCTCATGTGTATACAATACAAGCATATAATACCAGACGAAAAAAGAAACATAACGTTTTGAAGCAACACGTGTGTTTGAGTTTTCCAATATAGTTTGATTCGCCGTAGCGATTCGAAGATTATTTCTTGCTTTAAAAAAAATTACGAAAAAAAATATTAACTTGAAGCGTTGGTGCTCATGTTTATAAATAATATAAAATATTATAAAATTATGTTCTTTGCTGGTTGGACTGTAATGCGGGTTTTAATAAATGGGTTTATACATTTTGACCAATTATACAAGCATTAAGAATTAGGGGAAAATTTAAAGAAAAGTTACATATAATGCATGACGTTTTGAGTATATATTATGTAAAAGTACATATTTTTCAATAACAAAAAATATGCATACTTCATTTATAATATTAAAAATTCCATTCTTATTATGTATACATTCGTAGTCAATGAAAACCTGTATTTTTTGTTTTCATATAATTTATGAAACCCGTGTTTGGAAAATTTTTGTGAACACTATTCATAAAATAAATGTATTTTTTTGTGTAGGTATTTATTCTGCCTTTTAATATCTAAGCTTTGTCATTAATTTTGAAGAATTTTGCAGAAATATTAAAGCCAAGTTGACCATAGTCAAACAAACTGTTCTTTCATGTAAAGATACCCACCCAGCAAAAAAAGCGTCGCCAAAAAAGTAATGAAAATGTTCTTTTTGGATCCGGAAGTGGTGCAAAATTGACGCAGAAGCGATGAATTTAACATGGGCTTGTCATACTCGTAGGATGGAAGTCCTCCATTTTAACACCCGTTGCACTGAATTTGCATCACTTCTTTAGGTGTGATCCGAATTCTATGTTTTTGATGTAAATTAAAAAAATTCTTAGATATTTTGTCAAATAAATAATTTTTATAATTTTTAATGGATCTAACGCTTGTCGGAAACGTTTGACCTCAAATATTTTCAAAAATTCACAATTTTTTCAGATTGGATTTAGCATTTTTTTTCGACAAAATTTAAATGATTTGTACAATTTTATGAATTCTTACTCTGTTTTTAACCTATTTGAATCAAAAAAAGTTAAAATTACCCATTAAAAGTATGAAAAAATCAAGTTATAAAAAATTGAATTAAAAGAACTTCCTGGGTAGTTAAAATAAAGAACATCGTTGGGATTGCATCTTCTGGAAGTGCTTTTAAAGTTATGCCTTTGGAAGAACTTCCAAAATTTTTGCTAGGCAACTTTAAGTTGAATCACTTAACTATATTGACAAAACGTCTTCATTGTAGTTTATGGACTTTTGGACAAGGAAAAAAGGGTTTATATCAGAGCAAACCTCATCCGATCCGGTTAAAATATGGCACGTCATTTCAGTGTAGTGTGTCTGATATGTAATGTAATCAACCTGCTGTCATTTCTAACACTGAAAAAACAGTGAACCCACCAGAAAGAAAATCTTTGGTTAATTTTAGAAAATTTTGATTATTTTTAGTTCAACTAAACAGTAACATATTGCCAATATTTTTCGACAAATACTAGAAAATTTTGTTAGACATAATTAATTTTTTTCACTTGTTAAAGGAAATGTTGTATTTTGAAGGAAAAAATTGGAGTTAAAAAAACGTCTTTAGTGCCATACGAAGTTCAAGATTTGCGCACTTGTAGTAAAATTTACAAATTTAAAGAAAAACCCAAGTATATACGGCCGTAAGTTCGGCCAGGCCGAGGCTTATATACCTTCCACCATGGATTGTATAGAAACTACTTCTAAACACTGCCATCCACAATCGAATTACTTGAGTTGCGGTAACTCTTGCCGATAGCAAGGTATCTTAAAACCTCCTAACACCGTCTTCTAAATTGTAAGTAAGTCCATACGTGGTATATATTAAATTAAACAAGTATATACAGCACTAAGTTCGGCCGGGCCGAATCTTAAATACCCACCACCATGAACCAAATATTAGGGTTTCCTTTGAAATTTCATGAGGGCTTGAGGACTTGAGGACACTTCCCGAAGATACATTTAAAGATTTCACCTATGAGGACTATATCAGATTCTGGATTTATAAGAACCATTTTTGTTTGAGTTTTAGAGGAATCATTACCATCTCTTGTAAGTGTGCAAGAAAATTATAAAATAACGTCTTGATTTGAAATTTTAAATCTGTAGAAGTAAAATCTGGAAATTTTACCTTGAGTTTCAAGCAATTTTCATGATCAGTGCGCCTTCTACACCCTCAAGAAGTGAAGTCGGTCTATACGGAGGCATTACCAAATGGACCGATAAAAACTTAATCCGATACACGTTTTTGTGAGCCTAAAATACCAGAATATTTACAATTTCAGGCAAATCAGATAAAAACTACGGTTTCTAGAAACCCAAGGATTTAAATCGGGAGATCGTTCTTATGGGGGCTATTCTAAAATATGGACCGATACTCACCGTTTTCGGCACACCTCTTTATGACCCGAAAATACCTCTAGATTTCCAATTTCAGGCAAATAGGATAAAAACTTCGGATTCTAGAAGCCCAAGAAGTAAAATCGGGAAATCGGTCTATATGGGGGCTATACCAAAATATGGACCGATACTCACCATTTTCGGCGCACCTCTTATGGTCCTAAAATACCTCTAGATATCCAATTTCAGACAAATTGGATAGAAACTACGGTTTCTATAAGCCCAAGACCCAAAATCGGGAGGTCGTTTTATATGGGGGCTATACCAAAACATGGACCGATACTCACAATTTTTGGCACACGTATTTGTGGTCCTACAATACCTCTAGATTTCCAATTTCAAGTAAATTGAATAAAAACTGCGGTTTTTATAAGCCCAAGAAGTAAAATCGGGAGATCGGTCTATATGGGGGCTATACCAAAACATGGACCGATACTCACAATTTTTGGCACACCCCTTTATGGTCATAAAATACCTCTAGATTTCAAATTTCAGGCAAATTGGATAAAAACTACGATTTCTATAAGCCCAAGACCCCAAATCGGGAGGTCGTTTTATATGGGGACCATACCAAAACATGGACCGATACTCACAATTTTTGGCACACGTATTTGTGGTCCTACAATACCTCTAGATTTCCAATTTCAAGTAAATTGAATAAAAACTGCGGTTTTTATACCCACCACCATAGAATGGTGACGGGGGTATAATAAGTTTGTCATTCCGTTTGTAACGCATCGAAATATCGATTTCCGAATATATAAAGTATATATATTCTTGATCAGGGAGAAATTCTAAGACGATATAACGATGTCCGTCTGTCCGTCTGTCTGTCTGTCTGTCTGTTGTAATCACGCTACAGTCTTCAATAATGAAGCAATCCTGCTGAAATTTTGCACAAACTCGTCTTTTGTCTGCAGGCAGGTCAAGTTCGAAGATGAGCTATATCGGTCCAGGTTTTGATATAGTCCCCATATAAACATACCTCCCGATTTGGGGTCTTGGGCTTATAGAAATCGTAGTTTTTATCCAATTTGCCTGAAATTTGAAATCTAGAGGTATTTTATGACTATAAAGAGGTGTGCCAAAAATGGTGAGTATCGGTCCATGTTTTGGTATAGCCCCCATATAGACCAATCTCCCGATTTTACTTCTTGGGCTTATAGAAACCGCAGTTTTTATTCAATTTACTTGAAATTGGAAATCTAGAGGTATTGTAGGACCACACATACGTGTGCCAAAAATTGTGAGTATCGGTCCATGTTTTGGTATGGTCCCCATATAAAACGACTTCCCGATTTTGGGTCTTGGGCTTATAGAAATCGTAGTTTTTATCCAATTTGCCTGAAATTTGAAGTCTAGAGGTATTTTATGACCATAAAGAGGTGTGCCAAAAATGGTTAGTATCGGTCCATGTTTTGGTATAGCCCCCATATAGACCGATCTCCCGATTTTACTTCTTGGGCTTATAGAAACCGCAGTTTTTATTCAATTTACTTGAAATTGGAAATCTAGAGGTATTGTAGGACCACAAATACGTGTGCCAAAAATTGTGAGTATCGGTCCATGTTTTGGTATGGTCCCCATATAAAACGACTTCCCGATTTTTGGTCTTGGGCTTATAGAAATCGTAGTTTTTATCCAATTTGCCTGAAATTTGAAATCTAGAGGTATTTTATGACTATAAAGAGGTGTGCCAAAAATGGTGAGTATCGGTCCATGTTTTGGTATAGCCCCCATATAGACCGATCTCCCGATTTTACTTCTTGGGTTTATAGAAAACGCACTTTTTATTCAATTTACCTGAAATTGGAAATCTAGAGGTATTGTAGGACCGCAAATACGTGTGCCAAAAATTGTGTGTATCGGTCCATGTTTTGGTATGGTCCCCATATAAAACGACCTCCCGATTTTACTTCTTGGGTTTATAGAAAACGCACTTTTTATTCAATTTACCTGAAATTTGAAATCTAGAGGTATTGTAGGACCGCAAATACGTGTGCCAAAAATTGTGTGTATCGGTCCATGTTTTGGTATGGTCCCCATATAAAACGACCTCCCGATTTTACTTCTTGGGTTTATAGAAACCGTAGTTTTTATCCAATTTGCCTGAAACTTGAAATCTAGAGGTATTTTTTGACCATAAAAAGGTGTGCCGAAAATGGTGAGTATCGGCCCATATTTTGGTATAGACCGATTTCCCGATTTTACTTCTTGGGCTTCTAGAATCCGAAGTTTTTATCCTATTTGCCTGAAATTGGAAATCTAGAGGTATTTTCGGGTCATAAAGAGGTGTGCCGAAAAAGGTGAGTATCGGTCCATATTTTGGTATAGCCCCCATAAGAACGGTCTCCCGATTTAACTCCTTGGGTTTCTAGAAACCGTAGTTTTTATCTGATTTGCCTGAAATTGTAAATATTCTGGTATTTTAGGCTCACAAAAACGTGTATCGGATTAAGTTTTTATCGGTCCATTTGGTAATGCCTCCGTATAGACCGACTTCACTTCTTGAGGGTGTAGAAGGCGCACTGATCATGAAAATTGCTTGAAACTCAAGGTAAAATTTCCAGATTTTACTTCTACAGATTTAAAATTTCAAATCAAGACGTTATTTTATAATTTTCTTGCACACTTACAAGAGATGGTAATGATTCCTCTAAAACTCAAACAAAAATGGTTCTTATAAATCCAGGATCCGATATAGTCCTCATAGGTGAAATCTTTAAATTTATCTTGGGGAAGTGTCCTCAAGCCCTCCTGAAATTACAAAGGAAACCCTAATATTTGGTTCATGGTGGTGGGTATTTAAGATTCGGCCCGGCCGAACTTAGTGCTGTATATACTTGTTATAAGCCCAAGAAGTAAAATCGGGAGATCGGTCTATATGGGGGCTATTCCAAAACATGGACCGATACTCACCATTTTTGGCACACCTCTTTATGGTCATAAAATACCTCTTGATTTCAAATTTCAATTGGATAAAAACTACGATTTATATTAGCCCAAGACCCCAAATCGGATAAAAACTACGATTTATATTAGCCCAAGACCCCAAATCGGGAGGTCGGTTTATATGGGGACTATATAAAAACCTGGACCGATATAGCCCATCTTCGAACTTGACCTGCCTGCAGACAAAAGACGAGTTTGTGCAAAATTTCAGCACGATTGCTTCATTATTGAAGACTGTAGCGTGATTACAACAGACAGACAGACAGACAGACAGACAGACAGACAGACAGACAGACGGACAGACGGACATCGTTATATCGTCTTAGAATTTCTCCCTGATCAAGAATATATATACTTTATATAGTCGGAAATCGATATTTCGATGTGTTACAAACGGAATGACAAACTTATTATACCCCCATCACCATTCTATGGTGGTGGGTATAAAAAGACCGATTAAATATGTATATAATTCAGTTTAACAAAATTTTCTATAGAAATAAAATTTTGACAAAATTTTCTATAGAAATAAAATTTGATAAAATTTTCTATAGAAATAAAATTTTGACAAAATTTTCTATAGAAATAAAAATTGGACAAAATTTTCTATAGAAATAAAATTTTGGTAGACTATTTTTGGCTCTAGTAGCAACCATGATTATGAACCGATATGGACCAATTTTTGTGTGATTGGGGATCGGCTATATAACTATAGACCGATATGGACCAATTTTGGTATGGTTGTTAACGGCCATATACTAACACGATGTTCCAAATTTGAACCGGATCGGATGAATTTTGCCACTCCAAGGGGCTTCGGAGGTCAAATCTGGAGAACGGTTTATATGGGGGCTACATATACTTATATGATATACCGATATGGACCACTTCTTTCACGGTTGTTAGAGACAATATACTAACACCATGTTCCAAATTTCAACCGGATCGGATGAAATTTGTTTCTCTTTGAGGCTCCTCAAGCCAAATCTGGGGATCGGTTTATAAGGGGGCTATATATAATTATGGGCCGATGTGGACCAGTTTTTGCATGGTTATTAGAGACAATATACCAATACCATGTACCAAATTTCAACCGGATCGGATGAATTTTGCTCCTCCAAGAGGCTCCACAAGCCAAATCTGAGGATCCGTTTATATGGATCCTATACGTAAAAGTGGACCGATATGGCCCATTTCTACATCAATAACAACTACTTGTGCCAAGTTTCAAGTCGATAGCTTGTTTCGTTCGGAAGTTAGCGTGATTTCAACAGACGGACGGACATGCTTAGATCGACTCAGAATTTCACCACGACCCAGAATATATATATATATATATATATATATATATATATATATATATATATATATATATATATATATATATATATATATATATATATATATATATATATATATATATATATATATATATATATATATATATATATATATATATATATATATATATATATATATATATATATATATATATATATATATATATATATATATATATATATATATATTATAGGGTCGTTGAGCAATATTTCGATGTGTTACAAACGGAATGACAAAGTTATTATACCCATCCTATGGTGAAGGGTCTAATAATTATTTTGTCAGAATTATGAATTTAGTAAATCTTTATGCTTCATTATTAGAGTAAAGAAAACTTTCTCCAAACATAATAATTCCATGAACTAAAATAAAGTTAAATTGGCTTTAGTGAAATAGAGGGTTCAATTCTTTTTGAGTGAGCCCGCCTGTCTGAATGCTCACAGATTTATTCCAGTGACAGTTTATTTTATTATTGACAAGCTTACAAAGGCATTTAGGTCGTTTCATTCAACGCCTTTAGACCACGGTTGCCATTCGAGCTAAAAGTAATCTCCCACTATTTGGAGCAAATTTTACCAAAAAACTACTTTGTCAAAATTTTATTTCTATAGTAAATTTTCTCAAGCTTTTATTTATTTTGTAAAATTTCTCAAACTTTTGGTTGATTTATTTTTATCTATGTTTTGAAGATTTTTCAAAAACTTTTTTACATAGACAATTTTGTCCAAATTTTATTTCTATAGAAAATTTTGTCAAAATTTTATTTCTGTAGAAAATTTTGTCAAAATTTTATTTCTGTAGAAAATTTTGTCAAAATTATTTCTATAAAAATTTGGTCAAAATTTTATTTCTATAGAAAATTTTGTCAAAATTTTATTTTTATAGAAAATTTTGTCAAGACTTAATTTCTGTTAAAAATTGTGTCAACATTTTATTTCCGGAGAGAATTTTGTCAAAATTTTATTTCTAGAGAACATTTATGAAGTAACTCTTAGTTGGAGAGGAATATTTTGCAAAAAAAAAAAAAAAAAAAAACACACATAAAGAGGTCTTTTCATCCAACGCCTTTAGACCACGGTTGCCACTCGAGCTAAAAGTAATCTACCAAAATTTGGAGCAAATTTTACCAAAAAACTACTTTGTCAAAATTTTTTTTTCTATAGTATATTTTCTCAAGCTTTTATTTATTTAGTAAAATTTCTCAAACTTTTATTTGATTTATTTTTATCTATGTTTTGAAGATTTTGCAAAAACTTTTTTCCATAGAAAATTGTGTCCAAATTTTATTTCTACAAAAAATTTTGTCAAAATTTTATTTCTACAAAAAATTTTGTCAAAATTTTATTTCTGTAGAAAATTTTGTCAAAATTATTTCTATAAGAATTTGGTCAAATTTTTTTTTCTATAGAAAAATTTGTCAAAATTTTATTTTTATAGAAAATTTCTTAATTTCTATTAAAAATTGTGTCAACATTTTATTTCCAGAGAGAATTTTGTCAACATTTTATTTCTAGAGAACATTTATGAAGTAACTCTTAGTTGGAGAGGAATATTTTGCAAAAAAAAGAATTCTACCAATCTATACGCAGAGAAGAAACATGATTGTCACAATCATATTCGAAGACCAAAATAATATGATAGGAGCTGTTTTGCGGCGACCATGTAACATTTTCAACTGCAACCATATTGATTCAGTGAACAAGGTTCTAAGAAAAATAAAATTATCCTCATCTAAAATGTTATTATATTGATAAAAAGAATTTTGTTTGAATCAAAAGACAATGGTCACGATCTAAAATTTTATGGTATTCGGCAACCATGTCCAAAAATATTTTTTCTGTGCGTGTACCAAACAGTACAAAATCTACCATTTGAGGTTCTACCAACTGTAGCAACTGTGCTTTAGACTGGGGCTATGTTAAAGATCATGTTTATACAGACTAGCCCTCTTTAATTTTAAATAATGAAGCATTTATTCGTGAGATACCGGCCGAAAGTTTGAAAGAGTATGCAAAAATTAGACTAAGGGATGGACCACTTGAGGCGCAGTTAACATCCCAACAAAAAAATTTGAAAGTTCTTCTCAAGGCACAACTTTAAAAGAACTTCCAAAAATGCTCTCCCAAAGATATTTTTTATTTTAACTGCACAGGAAGTTCATTTGAGTCAATTTTTTTATAACCCGGTTTTTTCATATTTTAAAGCGAAATTTATTTTTATTTGTTTTAAATAGATTAAAAACATATTAAGAATTAATAAAATGGTACAAATTATTTAAATTTAGGCGAAAAAAATGTCAAATCCTTTCTACAGAAATTGCGATTTTTGAAAATATTTGATGACAAACGTTCCAGACAAGCGTTATAATGCATTAAAAATCATAAAAAAAATTTAAAAATTATTTATTTGTCAAAATATCACAAAAATTCTTAATTCACATTCAAAACACTGTATTAACCTCACACCTTAAGAAGTGATGCAAATCAGTGCAACGGTTGTCGAAATTGTGGACATCCGTCCTATGACAAGCCCATATTAAATTCATCGCTTCTGCGTCAATTTGGCACCACTTCCGGATCCAAAAAAACATGTTCACTACTTTTTTGGCGACGCTTTTTTTACTGGGATTTGCCTGAAGTAATCTTCAAACATTGAAATATATCGATTCAAATAAAATTTCGTTCCTCAGAAAAGAAAACTCTTCTGTCAGTGTGGTTTTCTAGGTTTTGTAAGTGAGCCATCGGTTTTCATTTTGAATAACTCAATGATTTATAGTGCCTATCTGTTTACTACCTCTGTATATGATTTCATAAACGTCGATTAAGACATTCTTCCAGTGCAATTTACATCGTCGATTTGATCCACCTAACCAAGAGCTTGATTAAGCTTCATTATGGTTAATATCGAAAATTTATGACATGGTGACATTTTTATAACAAGCAAACGAATCCAGTAAAAAGAAGAAATTCCACCAGAAGATGTGGTAGTTATACCAATAATGTTGCGGTGAAATGATTTCAATTGAAACTTCGTGATTATTTCCTCATAACTCATTTAGAGTGGATCAACCAGATCTATCGTATATAACTCATACAGCTACTATCATTATATGGAACGGATGGTGAAGATTAGTTCCAATTGAAATATGGATTTATCAGTTTAAGCGCAGATAGCTTATAGGCGGATTGTCTTGTGATATATATTGATGTAATAAATTAATTATCCACAAATGCATATTATATCATAGGGAATAGTCACACTAGGCAACTATTTAACAAAAATTAAAGTTAAAATATTTTCCAGGAACACAACATGCGAAAAAAGTCGGCGAAAATCTAATTAAAAAGCCAATTTAACTCTATTTATTTAAGTTCATGGAAATTTATTAATTGTTTCCAACTACAATGAAAAAAGCATGCCTGGACAAATTTAAGACACAACTCTCTTTTAAATTTGAGTTTTGCTTACTTGATTCTAGGAAGAAAATTTTAATTTTTCGTTTTTTCAGCTTTCTCTCTTCCTTTGCTATCAAAGCCCTTTAAAAACGTGTTAATGACTAGAGAACGTCTGCGATCTACCGCAACCGACCAACTAAACTGAAAACAGCATGCCCGGACAAATTTAAGACACAACTCTCTTTTAAATTTGAGTTTTGCTTACTTGATTCTAGGAAGTAAATTTTAACTTTTCGTTTTTTCAGCTTCTTCTCTTCCTCTGCTATCAAAGTCCTTTAAAAACGTGTTAACGACAACTTAAATTTCCAAATTCAGGCTCCACTAGAAATTATGCTATGTTTCAAGTAAAAAACTTCTTTAAAATAAAGTGTTGAAAAACAAGTCCTACTTTTTCAACACTTTTTTGCTTTGTATTCAAGATGCAAAGAAGAATTTTTCTAAATTATTAACGTGAAGTTGCCATTAGTCAAAAAAATGTCTTACATATTATGACACCAGCGCGACTTCATTGAAAAGTTTATCGAATTTTGGACAAGGAGGTGTTTTCAAGAAGTTTCTTGAAAACACCTCCTTGTAATGGATTTTGTCTATACACCCAAAAAAAATTGCTTCTCTAACATATGTTCCAAACATATTTTGCAGGAAGCACATATATATATATTGGATACTAATTTTATTTTAAATTTTACCTTTCGCCTGCACGGAGAATCGAACCGAGGACCATACAGTTTGTAAGCCAACACACTATCCACTGGGCTACGTAGCTGTTATAGTCACCAGTAGAAAATTATCGTTATAAGTTACATTTATATAGTATAGTTTGCAGCGCCCTCGAACCCATGCAAACAACATTATTTAACAGAAACATACATTTGTTGGCCACGTGGAGCAGGGGTTATCATGTCTACCTTGCATGCAAAGGGTCGTGGGTTCAATCCCTGCTCCGACCGAACACTTTTTTTATTTACACATTTATAGAAGACGTTGGTTCGTTAAAAGAAATCGTACGTTCCGATTTCTTTTAACGAACCATGAAAAAAAAATTTGCCCATAATACTAAAATGATGAACAAAACAAAACAAACAAAAATTGCAATTTTCAATGTAAAGTATTGCTATTGGCGGTTCGATACAATGTTTTGAAATATGTGTCACCCTGTTGTTATTGGTAGCACTTAAACAGATATTGGGGTATTGATTATCGTTATCGATTGATGTTTGACAGAGTGGGTCAGAACGTTCGTTTTGTTTTGTTATTATTGTATTTTTGCAGTGTTAGTGTTCACGCGGGTGTATTTAATATTATTAGTGATCGCATACCAAAAAAATATATAATTTTTATAACGAAAACTGAAGGTGATCGCGATAATTGATTAAACGGACTTCAACACTCCGTACTGGATCGGTTGCGAACAGCTAATTTTTTATACGATAGCGGTCAGATGAGGCCGTAGAAAAATATCAAACTCAAAATATGACGAAGAATCAGAAACACGTCCGTATATGTATGCCTGTGATATATACAAGCGGTTTCACAGAAATTGCTCTCTTTCTATTCTTTCTCTGTGTTATGTTGATATCTTTCGTCAACTCTCCCGGTTTCCATCTCTATTTCATTCTCTGTACTCTCTCTCTCTCTCTGTCGCTCTCTGAATAAAATATCACAACATATATATGTTTACTCGAAATTTGTAAATTTATATATGTTTACATTCACACATATTATTTTTATGAAACATTCATGCCCCAAACATAATATATTCTAACATATTAACATATGTGTCCCAAACGTTTATTGTTAGTTTGAGAACATTACATGTTTGCACTTAAATATATTGTGTTTAAAAATGGTGCCCGAAACACATTTTGTTTATATCGGAACATATAAAAAACATATTTTTCTAACAGTGTAGTACTCGTACATACACAAAAGCGAACTCCCCAGGGCATTAAAACCACCTTAATTATATTTTAGTTCATGGATATTATTAGTTAAAATTTCTAAAATAAGAGAAAGTTTCCTTGGATTTTCTGAATTGTTCGTGTATATTAGGTTAGGTTAGGTTTAAGAGGCAACCAGCTCGTTTTGGATATAATTCTGCAACTTTTGAAAGGATAAAGCTGAGATGTTTTCTCTAAGTTTGCACATTTTTGGGTCCCTAGTGGGTCAACGGGCCCACAGACCTGTTGGTCACCTCGGGGATATGGAATTTTGTTTTAGCTGTCAACTCCGCAAGCGAATTTTGACCATTTATTTCGAAAAAGGCACCTACTTTCTTTCTGCCGTAAAATAATGTATGTGTCGAAAATTGCTTCTCTAACCTCCAGAAGTGAAAACGGTCGATATGGAGGCCTTACCAAATGGACTTTTTTGTGAGTCTAAAATACCAGTATATATACAATTGCAGGCAATTTCATAAAAACTACGGTTTCTAGAGTTAAATAGGGAGATCGGTCTTATGGTGGCTATACTAAAACATGGACCATATATATATATATATATATATATATATATATATATATATATATATATATATATATATATATATATATATATATATATATATATATATATATATATATATATATATATATATATATATATATATATATATATATATATATATATATATATATATATATATATATATATATATATATATATATATATATATAGGAAATTGCTAACTAATAGGTGGAATGTTTTGTACCTAATTTCTACAAAAATTGCTCAAACAAATGAAAATGTCTTTGGCGCTATACGAAGTTCAACTTTCTTCACAATGAGTTTATTTGAACTTAAAGAAGGGGTCACTTTTTTCTGGGTGTAACTAAAATTATTAGAGTAAAGGAAACTTCCTCCAAACATAATAATTCCATGAACTTAAATAAAGTTAAATTGGCTTTAGTGAAACAGAAGGTTCACTTTTATTGAGTGGATGATTTTAAATCTAAATTTTTACCGGAACGAGAAGTAAAATCGGGAACATCATGCAATTTGGATGATCAGTGAACCTTCCATTCCCTTAAGAATTAAATCGCGAGGCTCCAACATATTTTGAACTTGAAATAAATCATAGGTTTCAAAATTGGATGAAACTGTGGTAGTGGCCCAAGAAGTCAACCAAAAATTGTGCCGAACCATATTCGGCCATGTAATCTAGAGGTACTTTATATCCATAAACTACCTCTAGATTATATAATGTCAAATCTGGAGATCGGTCTATATGGCGGTTATACCAAAAAGTGGACCGATCTACACCATATTCAGGACATCCATTTGTGACCCTAAAATAACACTATATGTCGAATTTCAGGAAAATAGGATAAAAATTGCAATGTGTAGAAACCCAAGAAGTCAAGTCGGGAGATTGTTTGGGAGCTATTGCAAAACATGGACCGATATACACGATATTCGGCACACCTAAAATACCATCAAATTTTGAAATTTAAGTAAATCGTGAAGACATTGCGACTTATAGATGCTCAAAAAGTTAAATCGGAAGATCCATATATATGGCGGCTACACCAAACCATGGACCGATATATACCAAATTAGACGTATCTCAGTAAGGACAAATATTTTATCTTTAGATATACAATTTGAAGCAAATGGGATCAAGATTTCGACATCTTGATACTGAAGAAATCTAATCGAGATGTCGGTTTATGTGAGGGCCAGAGACGAACGTAGAGAGGCGGGAGCCTGGGCCCCATGAGATGTGTTCACGTCCATAGAAATATATCTTGACAAAGAGCGACATTTTGTATCTGTTCGAGAACAGCTTTATACACCAAAAAAAAATACTTTCCTCCGGAACGAAATTTTAGACAAACGAAATTCTCCTTTCTTATAAAATATTTTCTTTCAGAGCACATAAATCGTAATTTATGACAAACAAGGTAACAATGGTCTCCAATCTTTTATATTTGCGTTTAAAGACATTTTTTCTTCTTTCAGTGTATATTCAAAACAATAGAAACTTCGATAAATGAAATCGGCATCGTAATTTCAATCGTATGGAGCCTTGATATAGAGATGTATTGCCTCTTCAAGTATATTTTATTTTTGATACTAAAATCTTAAATTTTGACCATCAATTTAAGACCTTTGAATCCAATTTAAGTTTTTATACCCTTCACCATAGGATGGGGGTATATAAACTTTGTCATTCCGTTTGTAACACATCGAAATATAGCTCTAAGACCCCATAAAGTATATATTCTGGGTCGTGGTAAAATTCTGAGTCGATCTGAGCATGTCCGTCCGTCCGTCTGTTGAAATCACGCTAACTTCCGAACGAAACAAGCTATCGACTTGAAACTTTGCACAAGTAGTTGTTATTGATGTAGGTCGAATGGTATTGCAAATGAGCCATATCGGTCCACTGTTACGTATAGCCCTCATATAAACGGACCCCCAAATTTGGCTTGCGAATCCTCTAAGAGAAGCAAATTTCATCCGATCCGGCTGAAATTTGGTACATGGTGTTAGTATATGGTCTCTAACAACCATGCAAAAATTGGTCCACGTCGGTCCATAATTATATATAGCCCCCATATAAACCGATCCCCAGATTTGGCTTGCGGAGCCTCTAATAGAAGCAAATTTCATCCGATCCGGCTGAAATTTGGTACATGGTGTTAATATATGGTCTCTAATGACCATGCAAAATTTGGTCCACATCGGTTCACAATTATATATAGCCACCATATAAACCGATCCCCAGATTTGGCTTGCGGAGCCTCTTGCAAGACCAAAATTAATCTGATTCAGTTGAAATTTGGTACGTGGTGTTAATGTATGGCCTCAAACACCCATGCAAAAATTGGTCGAATTCGGTCCATAATTATATATAGGCCCAATATAAACCGATCCCCAGATTTGACCTCCGGAGCCTCTTGGAAGAGCAAAATTCATCCGATTCGGTTGAAATTTGGTACCTGAAGTTAGTATATGGGTGTTTCCAAAGTAACGGTCGTTACCGATATTCTGTGATTTTTTAAATAAAATTCCACTCTAAGAATATATGTCACGAGGATTGCTTAATTTTGGACCTATGAAAGTTCAAGCTTCGGTAGCAGCCGAAAGCATTCATAAAAAATTTAATTTCAATACTATTTTTGACCGTCAAAAAAGTAACGGTCGTTACTTTATAAATGTGCTGTTTTCATATTTCGGAAACAAATATCATGTATTGTAAAATTTTGCACAAGATGTGTCAAGTAAAAAATCTGATTAAATTCTTTGTAATGTTTTCTTTCAGCAATAGGTTTGTTTTCAAATCAAAGAAAATTATTTATCAAAAAAAATTCTTTTAAAAAGTAACGGTCGTTACAATATAAAAACTTAAACGATTTTTGTATTTGAATTCATTTATTGTGGGTAAAAAAAAAACATAAACGAAAAGCTATATTCTATTGCATAATTCTTGCATACTTTCGATATGAGAAATGTAAACATCATTACAATCTAAGCGTTTTAGGGTGTTAATTTTTAAAGTTGATATGCCTGTTAAGGGGTCATATACTTTGGAATTACCCATATGGTACACGCAAAGAAAAAAAAACGTTTGGAAAACGTGTACCGAAAACGTTTTTCTTTTGTTGGAGTTTTTTGAATTGCTTCGAAAATTTTAAACTTTTATCACCAAAAAAATCGTTTGTTACAAAATTTTTATTTTTTCGATAAAAAAATTTATTTTTGAAACAACAACACAGTCCATTTCGTTTATATCAAACACTGTTCTTTTCTGACTTTAGGTCTTTAATAAGACACATTTTACAGTTCAAAATTTTATATACTACAATGTAATGTTGAACATTTTTTCGGAATCTTCCGAACATATCTGGAATATATGTAAAAAAAAAAAAAAAAAAAAAAACTTTGGTCGAAGCAGGAATCGAACCCACGACCATTGGCATGCAAGTCGGACGTAGCAACCACTGCACCACGGTGCCAAACTAAATGTTTGTTTCTGTTAAATAAACTTTGTTTATTCGGTTTGTGGGCGCCGCAAGCTATGCTATATAAATATAACTTATATGGATATTTATCTATTGATGACCATAACAGGTACATAGCTCAGTGGTTAGTGTGTTGGCTTACAAAGTGCATGGTCCGCGGTTCGATTCTCCGTCCAGGCGAAAGGTAAAAAAAAATTTTAAAAATTTATAAAATCGTATAATTTCTTCTACATTGTTGGTATTACAGAAAAAGGTGTTAAGAGCTAAAAAACATCGTGGGTGTGAGAAAGATGTGAGGGAAAATGCAATTAGAAAGAAAACAATGTTTTTTTTATTTTTTTTTTAATTTGTCCTTATGAAATTGTTTTTACATCCTGGAAAAGTATAAACGTTTATCACAAAAAGTATATACTTTTCTCCCAAATACACTTCCTTACAGCGAAAAGCAAATGAGAAACGAACTTTGTTTGTCTAAAATTTCGTTTGGGAGGAAAGAATTATTTTTTGCGTGTATCCAACAACAATGCAAACACTTCAAATCTATTTCGTCTGTATTCGAACCCCAGGCAAAATCCTCAGCAGGGCCTATATGTACACAAATTTCTTTAATATAACTATATTGGAATGAAAACATTCCTAAAAAGATTTCCTTCAGAATTTTCAATTCATCAAAGTCGCATTGATTTTGTGTTAAGACCAATTAATGAAAGAAAATAATCTTGATCTGTTTGCCTCAACAGTTGGAAATTATATGATTGCGCCATCTATTTTCGAAAACGTCTACTAACGGAATGAATAGTCTAGACACACACCACGTGTACTAAAATCAAGTAGCATGAATTGACCACAAAGATGTCGCCAATGTTCGAAGATATATAATAGACAGTATAGCCGAATATTTGGAATTGTTTGCAGTTGAATTAGTTTTTAACACGCCTTGCCGAATCTTAAATACCCACCACAATTACAATTAGGATGGATCGAAAATTGTTGAAGGCACTGGCAGTGCCATTCACTGCGAGGATTTACGAATACTTTATGGGAGGAAGTATTTGTCCTTGCGAAAGCTGCAGAAATACTGTTGATGAGGCCGATATTCAGAAGTGATATGAGCTTCTTCAACGACAGGCTTAGGAAATCCGAACAAAAGGTCGAAGGTAGTCGGCCTATATACATACAGCATAATATTATTCTGTGCTGGGTTCGTGTACACTATGGAATAATGGGTAATGAGGAGGCGGATGTGTTGACTAAAGAAGGCGCACTCAGAACGAATAACATCGTTTCTTTTAGAAGAAACAAGATACTGGACACATTTTTCTTTCAGGACATTACTGATGTACGGAACTGCAATCTGAAGGATATATGTACTCAATTTAGAACTCGTCTTAAGACTCGAATACGATTGATGCAAAGTGGAGAAAACAGCTATGGGGAAACACCATCGATGAACATGGTCCAAGTGCGAACCAAAACCTTTTTCTAAGAGTAGGCTTCATCCTCTATAACCTAACCTAATAAATCGAAAAATCTGGTACGTGCACTCAAAATTGAGCCAACGAAAAAGTTTCTTTGATATAACGAAACATTTTCATTAATACAATGAATATATTTGTTAATAGTACGAAATGTTACGTTCATTAACAGAAAATTCGTTATAATAACGATAAATTTCGTTGTATTAAAGAATTTGTTTCATTGACTGACTTTTAACGACACATTTCGTTAATATAACGAAACTTTTTTTATTACTGTAGTGAAATTCTCAGTCGATATAGCGACTTCCGTCTATCGGTGGTAATCGCCCTTCCGAACGAAACACATTATCGACTTGAAATTTGGTATAAGTAGTACCCAGAAAAAAAAATTTGGAAGTTCTTCCAAATGCACAACTTTAAAAGCACTTCCAGAAGATGCACTCCCAATGATGTTCTTTATTTTAACTATTTTTTTTTTTCAATTTTAATAAAATTTTTTATAACTTTTTTTTTCATACTTTTAATGGGTAATTTTAACAGGTTGGCTGATAAGTTTTTTTTTTATCAAAATTCGTTTTTATTATTCAACATAGTTCCCTTCAAGAGCGATACAACAATTATAACGACCTTCCAATTTTTTTGATACCATTTTGGTAGTACTCCTTCGATTTTGCCTCAAAGTAGGCCTCAGTTTCGTCGATTACCTCTTCATTGCAGCCAAATTTTTTCCCTGTGAGCATCCTTTTGTGGTCTGAGGACAAGAAAAAGTCGCTAGGGGCCAGATCTGGAGAATACGGCGGGTGGGGAAGCAATTCGAAGCCCAATTCATGAATTTTTGCAATCATTCTCAATGACTTGTGGCACGGTGCGTTGTCTTGATGGAACAACACTTTTTATACCCTCCACCATAGGATGGGGGGTATATTAACTTTGTCATTCCGTTTGTAACACATCGAAATATTGCTCTAAGACCCCATAAAGTGTATATATTCTGGGTCGTGGTGAAATTCTGAGTCGATCTGAGCATGTCCGTCCGTCCGTCCGTCCGTCCGTCTGTTGAAATCACGCTAACTTCCGAACGAACCAAGCTATCGACTTGAAACTTGGCACAAGTAGTTGTTATTGATGTAGGACCCCCAAATTTGGCTTGCGAGGCCTCTAAGAGAAGCAAATTTCATCGGATCCGGCTGAAATTTGGTACATGGTGTTAGTATATGGTCTCTAACAACAATGCAAAAATTGGTCCACATCGGTCCATAATTATATATGCAACAATTGGTCCATATCGGTCCATAATTATATATAGCCCCCATATAAACCGATCCCCCGATTTGGCTTGCGGAGCCTCTAAGAGAAGCAAATTTCATCCGATCCGGCTGAAATTTGGTACATGGTGTTAGTATATGGTCTCTAACAACCATGCAAAAATTGGTTCACATCGGTCCATAATTATATATAGCCCCCATATAAACCGATCCCCCGATTTGGCTTACGGAGCCTCTAAGAGAAGCAAATTTCTTACGATCCGGCTGAAATTTGGTACATGGTGTTAGTATATGGTCTCTAACAACCATGCAAAAATTGGTCCATATCGGTCTATAATTATATATAGCCTCCATATAAACCGATCACCAGATTTGACCTTCAAAGCCTCTTGGAAGACCAAAATTTATCCGATGCAGTTGAAATTTGGTACGTGATGTTAATATATGGCCACAAACACCCATGCAAAAATTGGTCGATATCGGTCCATAATTATATATAGGCCCCATATAAACCGATCCCCAGATTTGACCTCCGGAGCACCTTGGAAGAGCAAAATTCTTCACATTCGATTGAAATTTGGTACGTGATGTTAGTATAGGGTATTCAACAACCATGCAGGAATTGGTTCCTATCAGTCCATAATAATATATAGCTACCATATAAACCGATCCCCAGATTTGATCTCCGGTGCCTTTTGGAGAAGCAAAATTCATCCGATCTGGTTGAAATTTGGTACGTGGTGGTAGTATATGATATTTAACAACCATGTGAGTTGAAATTTGTGGATGACAGTCTTTCGTAGAAGTTTCTACGCAATCCATGGTGGAGGGTACATAAGATTCGGCCTGGCCGAACTTACGGCGGTATATACTTGTTTCTTCTTCATATGGGGCCGTTTTGTCGCGATTTCGACCTTCAAACGCTCCAATAACGCCATATAATAGTCACTGTTGATGGTTTTTCCCTTCTCAAGATAATCGATAAAAATTATTCCATGCGCATTCCAAAAAACAGAGGCCATTACTTTGCCAGCGGACTTTTGAGTCTTTCCACGCTTCGGAGACGGTTCACCGGTCGCTGTCCACTCAACCGACTGTCGATTGGACTCAGGAGTGTAGCGATGGAGCCATGTTTCATCCATTGTCACATATCGATGGAAAAACTCGGGAGTATTACGAGTTAATAGCTGCAAACACCGCTCAGAATCATCAACACGTTGTTGTTTTTGGTCAAATGTGAGCTCGCGCGGCACCCAATTTGCACAGAGCTTCCGCATATCCAAATATTGATGAATGATATGACCAACACGTTCCTTTGATATCTTTAAGGTCTCTGCTATCTCGATCAACTTCATTTTACGGTCATTTAAAATCATTTTGTGGATTTTTTTGATGTTTTCGTCGGTAACCACCTCTTTCGGGCGTCCACCGTCCTCCGTGCTCATTTCACCACGCTTGAATTTTGCATACCAATCAATTATTGTTGATTTCCCTGGGGCAGAGTCCGGAAACTCATTATCAAGCCAAGTTTTTGCTTCCACCGTATTTTTTCCCTTCAGAAAACAGTATTTTATCAAAAACACGAAATTCCTTCTTTTCCATTTTTTTCACAATAACCAAAGTTGCTTCACAAAAGACGCTCTATCTCACAAACTAACAGACGTCAAATTTTGACACATATCATTTGAAGGTTGGTACTATATAAAAATAATATGCATTTAATACTAGCGACGCCATCTATGTGTCAGACCGGGGACTTATCAGCCAACCTGTTAACTTTGTTTGTTTCAAATAGGTTAAAAACAGAGTAAGAATTCATAAAATGGTACAAATCATTTAAATTTTGTCGGAAAAAATGCTAAGTCCAATCTGAAAAAATTGTGATTTTTTTTAAATATTTGAGGCCAAACATTTCTGAGAAGCGTTAGAATCCATTAAAAATTATAAAAAATTATAAAAATTATTTATTAGACAATATATCACAGCATTTTTTAATTTACATCCAAAACATTAAATTCGGATCACAGAAGTGATGCAAATTCAGTGCAACGGCTGTTGAAATGCAGAACATCCGTCCTATGACAAGCCCATGTTAAATTCATCGCTTCTGCGTCAAGTTTGCGCCACTTCCGGGTCCAAAAAGAACATTTTCATTACTTTATTGGCGACACTTTTTTTGCTGGGTAGTTATTCATGAAGGTCGGATACAAAGCCTCTTGGAAGAACCAATCACAGCCGATTCGGTTCAAATTTAGTACGTGATGATAGAATGCACAAATTGGTCCATATGGGTCCATAGTTATATATAGCCCACCATATCCTCAAATTTTACCTCCGGATCCTCATAAAGGAGTAAATTTCATCCGATACGGTTTAAATTTGGTACATAATGCCTTGTCAACAACCTAAGTAATTCGATTGTGAGTGACAGTCTTTAGTAGAACTATGTACCTAAACCATGGTGGAGGGTACATAAGATTCGGCCTGGTCCCGTATTTCCTTTGCAGCTTTGTTGTTAAGATTCATAAAGTCGAAGAATTTAAAGAATAAAGGTTTAATTGAAGAATTTTTCGGAATTAATAAAGCTAAATAGACCTTTCTCTTTCATGTAAAGATAAGTATTGTAAAGTCGAATCGAACTTTATGAACAAAACGCCTTCAATGAGGTGTTTAATAAACACTGTTTATGAAGTAAAAAATCGTTGTATCAGTGAAATCCGATTTCTATGCTTACGAAAATATTTTTTACATGGTGTTTTAAATTATTATTATTAAATTATAATTGCGACCAATTCCGTTTTCAAACTGACCAAAATCTCTCCGAAATTTTGATAAGCAATTATGTTATTACCAAGAAATGAAACAAATCCGCCCGTTAATATCATTCTGAATAGCCTTCATGTACATGACCTTGTAGTTAATATAAATAAAAGAGTTTGTGTACGACCAATAATGAATTTTTTTAGAAAAATAATCATTTGTCTGAGCAATTTCATGCGTATTCCCATAAAAACAAGCACTTAAGTGTGAATCCCAAAATAGACATATTTTGTTTTATATATTCAACCATATAGATAGATACTCACATCGAATAATGATTTCAATTCTAATTGGAATTCTTAATTGAAGCGGTAGAGAGGCGGTCGGCAGCACGTTCTGCCATAAAAATTGTGAATCGCAATGCTGCCATTGACCTATGAAAATGGACGGGCCGAAAAACACCTAAAGTACCCACAATTGGAATTTTTCTGTTGATAATTTCGGAAGCCTTTGCCGTTAACATCTGATTTCGGTATTGGTGGAGAGACAGATAACTATCTCTCTCTCTCTCGTTTTTCAGTAGCTGACATTGTTCTTATCAATCATTGTTATTTCTCTGTGATCAGCATACAAAGCAATTGGCGTTTGCTCATAATTGCAAGAGAGTTAATTGAAGTATGTCCATCATGATGAGGTGTAAATAATATGTTTATGTGATTGTATTATCAATGTAGTAAATCAATAGGACAGTAGATTTTAATAGGTAAAGTACATACACCCAGAAAAAAGTTAACGCACCATGAAAGAAATTGTACACTCAAAAAAAGTGAACCTTATATTTCACTAAAGCTGATTTAATTCAATTTAAGGTCATGGAATTTTTACGTTTGGGTACGTTAGTTAAAATAACTAAAATAGAGGAAAAAATTATACATAAATGAAGCATAAAGATTAACTAAATTCGGGTCTCCCACAAAATAGTTCAGAATTTATTAAAATTTGTAAATTTTAGCAGTAATGAGCCAATCATGAACTTCGTATGGTACTAAAGACATTTTTGCAATTTTTAACTCCAATTTTTTCCATTAAACTTCGAAATTTTCTTTAACAAGTGAAAAAAAATAATTATGTCTAACAAATTTTCTTGAATTTATCGAAAATTATTTACTTAGTTTTGTGAAGTCTGCGTGACATCTGCGTTTCTAATACAGTTTAGTTAAAATTTTCTACAATTAATATATTTTTTCTAAAACTAACTAAAATTTTCTTTCCTGGTGGGTTCACTGTTTTTTCAGTGTAGGTTCATATTAGAAAATTTTAACTAAAATATTTTAATAATTGCAACATTTGAGAAACTTATGAACTCAATTTCAGTAAACCTCACCCATTTGAGAAAAATATGAACTATTTTACATATTTAGTAAACTTGTGTACTTCATTTGTATAAAGCTTCTTTTTCTCATTAAGGCAAGCAAAAAATAACTAAAATAACAAAAACATTCTCACATATGGCAAAATTTAACTAAAATCAACTAATTTGCGTGAACTAAAATAAAGTTAAATCAGCTATAAAAACTTCTTTTTTCTCGAGGTTCACGCCAAAAAGGTATTCATTCCGAAATTTTAAACCAAACCGAAATTTTATACCAACAACTATCGCACAGTGGCTCCAAATCTCTGTTTTGGAAATAATTCTATAGCTTTTGAATCGATAGAAGTAACTTCTTATGAAAAAGAAAACAAAAACATTACATCCAGAAAAAAGTGCCTTCGAAACTAAAGGAAAATGCTCATCAATATAGTTTAGCAATTTTTTTCATTAAGTTAAATTTCTGTATATAATAATAAAATGTACTTGTTTATAAAACAGAAAGCAGTTCATTAACTGAATAAGGTACACACAAAGAAAATTTCATTAAAAGTCAGCCAACGAAAAATTTTCATTGATACAACGAAACATTTTCATTAATACAATGAAAATATTCGTTAATAGTACGAAACGCTACGTTAATTTGCAGAAAATTCGTTATATTAACGAAAAATTTCGTTGTATTAACGAATTTATTTAATTGGCTGACTTTTAACGACACATTTCGTTAATATAACGAAACTTTTTCTATTAGTGTATCCAATTTTACTAATACTGATTTCTTCACGGGGTATAAGAATTTTTTTTGCTGATAACAAAGCATTCATAAAAATGAACAAAAAACGAACTAAAACGGGGTTTCCTCAAATTTAGTAAAATTTCTTATAAAATGACAAATTTGACGTTTATTATAGAAAGTTTATCATATATATAGGAATAAGACTTAGCGTAGAAAAATGTTTTAGTTCACTCGTACTAAGAAGGATTCAGTGTGAAATATAACAGGTTGGCTGATAAGTCCCCGGTCTGACACTAGATGGCGGTGCTAGTATTAAATGCATATTATTTTTATATAGTTCCAACCTTCAAATGATTTGTGTCAAAATTTGACGTATGTAAGTCAATTAGTTTGTGATATAGAGCGTCTTTTGTGAAGCAACTTTTGTTATTGTGAAAAAAATCGAAAAAAGGAATTCCGTGTTTTGATAAGATACAGTTTTCTGAAGAGGAAAAATACGGTGGAAGCAAAAACTTGGCTTGATGAGTTTTCGGACTCTGCCCCAGAGAAATCAACAATATTTGATTGGTATGCAAAATTCAAGCGTGGTGAAATGAGCACGGAGGACGGTGAACGCAGTGGACGCCCGAAAGAGGTGGTTACCGACGAAAACATCAAAAAAATCCACAAAATGATTTTAATGACCGTAAAATGAAGTTGATCGAGATAGCAGAGGCCTTAAAGATATCAAAGGAACGTGTTGGTCATATCATTCATCAATATTTGGATATACGGAAGCTCTGTGCAAAATGGGTGCCGCGCGAGCTCACATTTGACCAAAAACAACAACGTGTTGATGATTCTGAGCGGTGTTTGCAGCTGTTAACTCGTAATACACCCGAGTTTTTCCGTCGATATGTGACAATGGATGAAACCAGGGCTGTGGAGTCGAGCCAATTTTGCTCGACTCCGACTCCGACTCCAGCATTTTTCATCAGCTCGACTCCGACTCCGGAGTCGACTCCGGGTAATATAACTAAATCTCATTTTAATACCAATAATTTGTAGTTCTATTGTGGGGGTACCGTAAGTGGATCGATATAAAGTATCCTATTTATTTATGTGTTTAAAAAAAAGGTCTTAATTTCACATTAGATGCCAATTGAACTCTATATTTCAATTTTAGGACAATGTTTAATAAAAAAAATAATGATATAAATACCCATCATAATATGAGAAGATACCAACAGTATATGTATTTGTTGACCAAAATTATTGATAAATTTGTTGCGAGCTATATAAAGGTTTATATTCCCATATGCATGAATTTGAATCTGAATCTATTTAGACAAAATTGTATATACTTCTACAAAATCTATGTACCTAAAATTTAAATCTAACGTTATGGGACGTAACACAACTTTAACAAAAAATAAAAATGCAAGGAAGGTCTAAAGTCGGGCGGGCCGATTATAATATACTCTGCACAACCTTGTATTTAGATCGACATTTTGATAAAATCTCAAATCAGACTTTTACAAAATCTCGGGCAATATTTGGGAAATATTTGTAATTGTTTAGACAATTTCGCAAAAATGCATTTATGATTCATTCATTGAAAAATTTGAAAATTTTAGTCATTTCTACAAGTTTTCGACTTAGCAGTGAGTATCAGTGAGCATAAAATTTTGGAAAAATATTGCAAAATTTTATATAGAAATAAAATTTTGCAAAATTTTCTACAGAAACAAAATTTTGACTAAATTTTCTATAGAAATAAAATTTTCATTTGTTTTGTTTTGTTATTGTTGGTTTTGTTCTTTAAGCATTGTTGTTGTCTTTTATTGCAGCTTAAAACCATACATTGACTAAACTACCAGTGTAGCTTAACCAACAGAGGAAGAGAATGTTTGTCAAATTTATTTGGGCAAAGCCCTATAGACTGCAAGATGGTTGGATGGACGCACGTTTCGGAATTACCACATTCCTCATCAGCATCCTCTACTTGCAGCAAAACTATCAACCAATTATCAGAATAAATTCAGGCAGTTTATTAAACCCAACAAAAACCACACTTGAACCCTCCGAAAAAAGGTTTTACATTGATAGCCGGCTTATGCCGAAATAAATTCGAAACAAACATATCTCTTTTCCTATGCCACTGTCAAATCATCGATTTGAATTCACATGGCTGGGTTTATTTTGAGCGTGCCTCCTCTAAAATTTTGGCAAAATTTTCTAAAGAAATCAAATTTTGAGCAAATATGTAGAAATAAAATTTTGTATAAAATGTTTATAGAAATAAAATTTGGCCAATTTTTTTTATAGAAATAAAAGTTTGAAAAAATTATCAATAGAAATACAATTTAAAAAAATTGTGTAGCAAACAAAATTGTGCAAAATTTTCTATAGAAACAAAATTTTGACTAAATTTTCTATAGAAATAAAATTTTGACTAAATTTTATATAGAAAAAAATATTTCTATAGTAATAACATTTTGAATACATTTTTTATAGCAGTGAGTATCAGTGAATATCAGTAAGAAAAAAAATTTGAGAAAATTTGCTATAGAATTAAAATTTGACAATATTTTCTTATAGAAATAAAATTTTGAAAAAATTATCAATAAAACTAAAATTTTAAACATTTTTTTGGTGTAGTAAATAAAATTCTGCAAAATATTCTACAGAAAAAAAATTTTACTAAATTTTCTATGGAAATAAAATTTGACAGAATTTTTTTTAGAAATATAATTTTGACCAAATTTTCTATTAAAAAAATCTATTACTACAAAATGTTGACCAAATTTTCTAATAAAAAAATCTATTACTACAAAATTTTGGCAAACTTATCTATAGAAATAAAATTTTGACTTAAATTTTTATAGAAATAAAATTATCAAAAATTTTGGCAAACTTTTCTATAGAAATAAAATTTTGACTTAAATTTTTATAGAAATAAAATTATCAATAGAAATAAAATTTTGCAAAATATTCTATAGAAACAACATTTTGACTCAATTTTCTATAGAAATAAAATTTTGACTAAATTTTCTGTAGAAAAAAATATTTCTATAGTAATAAAATTTTGAATAAATTTTTTATAGAAATAAAAGTTTGACAAAATTTGCTATAGAAATAAAATTTTGACAAAACTTTTTATAGAAATAACATTTTGACAAAATTTTCTATAAAAAACAACTTTGAAAAAATTTTCTGTCAATATTCCACCTATGTATATGGCCTTAAAATAAAATTAAAAAAAATAATTTCGATTGTTCGAAATAGTTTAAATAAATTAATATGGGCATTAAAATGGATCGATCCAGCCCATCTGCTAGTCTAACATTCTAGGAAACATAAAAAGATAGCCGTAATTGGAAGTTGATTTTCATTTACAATCATGCTGTACATTGATCGAATGAATAACACAATGGAAACTAATTTGCGTAAAAACTTGCTTAGTTACAAAAGTGTGAAGTGTTTTAAAAAATTTGGTTTAGCCGGAGTCGGAGTCGAGCAAAATTTTTACGACTCCGACTCCAGCAAAATCTTCAGACTCCGACTCCGACTCCGGCTCCACAGCCCTGGATGAAACATGGCTCCATCACTAAACTCCTGAGTCCAATCGACAGTCGGCTGAGTGGACAGCGACCGGTGAACCGTCTCCGAAGCGTAGAAAGACTCAAAAGTCCGCTGGCAAAGTAATGGCCTCTGTGTTTTGGGATGCACATGGAATAATTTTTATCGATTATCTTGAAAAGGGAAAAACCATCAACAGTGACTATTATATGGCGTTATTGGAGCGTTTGAAGGTCGAAATCGCGTTTGAAGGTCGCAAAACGGTCCCATATGAAGAAGAAAAAAGTCATTGAGAACGATGGCAAAAATTCATGAATTGGGCTTCGAATTGCTTCCCCACCCACCGTATTTTCCAGATCTGACCCCCAGCGACTTTTCTTTTTCTCAGACCTCAAAAGGATGCTCGCAGGGAAAAAATTTGGCTGCAATGAAGAGGTGATCGCCGAAACTGAGGCCTATTTTGAGGCAATACCGAAGGAGTACTACCAAAATGATATCAAAAAATTGGGAGGTCGTTATAATCGTTGTATCGCTCTTGAAGGGAACTATGTTGAATAATAAAAACGAATTTTTACAAAAAAAAAATTGTTTTTCTTTGTTAGACTGGGGACTTATCAGCCAACCTGTTAGGAAGTTTTCCTATATTTCTATTATCAATCTGTCATCGATGTAATCGATATAATTTTTTCAGTTGAAATCGCAAATTTAAATTTTTCGTTTTTTATTGTTTTTTTATATTATTGAAAATCAATAAAAATAATATAAGTCTATCAATGTGCGTGATAGTGAACTGAAAAAAAACAGTGAACCCACCAAGAAGAAAAATTTTGGTTAATTTTAGAAAATTTAAATAATTTTTTTAAAATTTTAACTAAACAGTATTACAAGCGCTGACATCACGCCGATATCACAAAAATAAGTAAATATTTTTCGACAAATTCAAGAAAATTTATTAGACATAATTAATTTTTTTCACTTGTTAAAGAAAATTTTGTAGTTTGAAGGAAAAAATTGGACTTTAAAATTGCGAGAATGTCTTTAGTGCACTAGTAGAAAAAATTTCGTTATATTAACGAAATGTGTCGTTAAAAGTCAGCCAATGAAACGAATTCGTTTATACAACGATTTTTTTCCTTAATATAACGAATTTTCTGCAAATCAACGTAACGTTTCGTACTATTAACGAATATTTTCATTGTATTAATGAAAATGTTTCGTTATATCAATGAAAATTTTTCGTTGGCTGATTTTTAATGAAATTTTCTTTGTGTGTGTCATACGAAGTTCACGATGGATGCATTTGTAGTAGAGGTTTGCACGTGAGTAATATTTTACTCACGCTCACGCACACTCACGACGGAAAAATCTTTCTCACGCACGATATTGTTTAGTAGGACTCACGCT
Organism: Haematobia irritans; assembly: GCF_050003625.1. Taxonomy (NCBI): domain Eukaryota; kingdom Metazoa; phylum Arthropoda; class Insecta; order Diptera; family Muscidae; genus Haematobia; species Haematobia irritans. Next base: position 79,013,265 of record NC_134399.1, on the reverse strand, counting down.
CACGCACACTCACGAAAAGAAAATTTGTACCCACGCACGAAAATGTCGTGACTCACGAAAAATACCGTGACTCACGAAAAATATCGTGAATCACGAAAAAGTCGTGACTCACGAATAATTTTATGAGTAATTTACCTTAGGGACATGTTTGAAAACATGAGCATGATTAACATCGAGAGCGTTATGTAACTTTTAATATCTCAGGTGTCACTAAAATTGTAAATAAATTCAACTCGTAAGCGTTTTATGTCCTTGGGAAGGATTATTTTCGTGAGCGTATTTTTCCGAAATTCGTTACTCACGCACACTCCCGAAGAAATCATTTTCGTGACTCACGCTCACGCACGACATTTATTTTGTTAATAACGCACACTCACACCGTTTCCATCAGCGTGTTTCACGTCTCACGCGTGAGTCACGACAATTTCGTGTCACGTGCACACCTCTAATTTGTAGTAAAATTTACAAATTTAAATAAATAATGAACTATTTTGTGAGAAGTACGAATTTAGTAAATTTTTATGCTTCATGTATGTATAATTTTCCCTTTTTTTTAGTTCATTTAACTAACGTACGCAAAAAATTATTAGAGTAAAAGAGACTTTCTCCAAACATAACAATTTCATGAACTAAAAGAAAATTAAATTAGCTTTAGTGAAATATAGGGTTCACTTTTTTTTTTGAGTGTGTATAAAGAAATCTTATAGATTTCTTCATTTTGGAATCTTCAATTACCACACTGAAACAAATATTGTCATGAGGACAAAAATTTCATCTCCTTAAAATACGAATGCGAATTGTGCTTAGCATAGAAGACGCGTTTCTCTGGTATAAAGTTTTTTCCTTGTCCAAAAGTCGATAAACTTTTCAATGAAGTCGTTTTGTCCTTATAGTTCAAATTGTTTATCCTAACATAAGAGAAAATTTCGTTTTACTAAAGTCAACTTGACTTAAGTACTTCTGAAAAACTCTTAATGTGTCCCTACTTCAACTCTCCGCTGCTTAGGCTCGGAATCAATACTAAAATCATTAGTGCAAAGGCAAAATCTTTGGAACCGGGCAAGCTTTTTTTCTGTGTAGGCACATTATCAGGTAGATCAAATGTATTGAACCTTGACCACTTTTTTCAGGATATAACACAGTGGCCTTCCAACGTGTTTTTCCTCTAGTGCTCCTATTATATAGACCATTTTTTTAATTTCCGTTCAGCCGTAAGCCCTTATTGTTTTACTGATATGAATACATAGTAATTTCTATTTAATATTACTTAATACTACAAAACATTTTTAGATTTTTAATAACAATAATGTACTCAGATTGTGTTGCTCCAATTTAATCTAACAATTTAGCATGATGTGTTTTTTTACCCATTAACCGCGAAATATTCACTCTCAGTCGATAGTGACTGAGTTTAGCTGCAATCATAGATGGCTTTTTAATTATTATAAAATTGAAAGGCGAAAAAAAATAATTTATAAAATCCCAAGCGTACGACGGACGTGCAAGAATAAAAACAAATCAAAATGAGTGTGTAAATCAAAACCACACAAAACAATTCCATACTCATTTGGTGGAGAGGAGTAACGAAAACCGAGATATGATGACCATATGAAAAGTACAATCGACCGACGACCAGCAATGGACATTTCCAGTAATCGGTTATTTCTAGCGATATGTAATGCTAAATATGCGGGCTTGATGGTTTAGCTTTGTATTCTGATTTGGCGGTGGCCAACCACCAAAAACAATAGCACTGGCTCATCGTATCAACAATCATCCAATGGCCCCAAACCAGAGCTGCTGAAGCTCCATCATATAGAATGTTGAATGTTTACTGAACATTCACATACAATTTATATTGGCATGGCAGAATATACGCATATATGCTCTATTTGGAGATGAGAGCGTGACGTGAACAAAGTGTTACCGTTATGATAACTTTGCCACTCTTCAGTCACTTTTTTGTTGTACCACTAAATAACATATTTTTTTCAGTTTTATGGCCGTGTTGTGCCACTTTTTATACCCTAAACCACATATTGCTCAGGGTATAATAACTTTGATATGCAAAAAAATGTGCCTACACAAAAAAAATTTCACGAAAATTTTTCCAATTAAAATCTTAATTGAGTTTTACAAAATATTCAATTAAAAATTTAATTGAATTAACAAATTTTTTAATTGAAATAAAAATCAATCACACAAATTAATAGTATCAATTAATTTTTTAATTGACTGTCAACTAATTTTTTAATTGACACTATCCTTTCTGTGATTGAAGACATTTCAATTAAACAAATAATTGGATCAATTAATTTCGTGATTGATTCCGAAAAAAATTTTTTTGTGTGTACCAGAAATGTGCCTACCAGATTTTAGGTTAGATTAGGTTATGTGGCAGCCCGATGTATCAGGCTCACTTTGACTACTCAGTCCATTGTGATACCCCAGTGGTGAAAAAGGGATGCCAGACGGGCTCTTTTAAGGAGCATATGTGCTCTTTTTTACAAAATATGCTCTTGAAACAAGATAGGCTAAAAGAGCACGCAAAAGTGCTCTATTTTTAGTTAAGTACTCTTTTTGTGCTCTTTTTATGCATCACAACAAATATTACTCCAACGCGATTCAATAAATGGTAAAAGTAAACTGAACATACGTAAATGTCACACTACGAGATTTTCCTACGCTGTTATTATACCCTCCACCATAGGATGGGGGTATATTAACTTTGTCATTCCGTTTGTAACACATCGAAATATTGCTCTAAGACCCCATAAAGTATATATATTCTGGGTCGTGGTGAAATTCTGAGTCGATCTAAGCATGTCCGTCCGCCCGTCCGTCTGTTGAAATCACGCTAACTTCCTAACGAAACAAGCTATCGACTTGAAACTTGGCACAAGTAGTTGTTATTGATGTAGGTCGGATGATATTGTAAATCGGTCCACTTTTACGTATAGCCCCCATATAAAGGGACCTTCAGATATGGCTTGTGAAGCCTCTACCAGAAGCATATTTCATCCGATCCGGCTGAAATTTGGTATATAGTGTTGGTATATGGTCTCTAACAACCATGCAAAAATTGGTCCACATCGGTCCATAATTATATATAGCCCCCATATAAACCGATCCCCAGATTTGGCTTGCAACGCCTCAAAGAGAAGCAAATTTCATCCGATCCGGCTGAAATTTGGTATATAGTGTTTGTATATGGTCTCTAACAACCATGCAAAAATTGGTCCACATCGGTCCATAATTATATATAGCCCCCATATAAACCGATCCCCAGATTTGGCTTGCGGAGCCCAAACGAGAAGCAAATTTCATCGGATCCGGCTGAAATTTGGTACATGATGTTGGTATATGGTCTCTAATAACCATGCAAACATTGGTCCATATCGGTCATTATTTATATATAGCCCCCATATAAACCGATCCCCAGATTTGGCTTGCGGAGCCTCTAGGAGAAGCATTTTTCATTCGATCCGGCTGAAATTTGGTACATGATATTGGTATATGGTCTCTAACAACCATGCAAAAATTGGTCCACAGCGGTCCATAATTATATATAGCCCCATATAAACCGATTCCCAGGTTTGGCTTGCGGAGCCTCAAAGAGAAGCAAATTTCATCCGATCCGGCTGAAATTTCGTACATGGTGTTGGTATATGGTCTCTAACAACCATGCAAAAATTGCTCCATATTGATCTATAATTATATATAGCCCCCATATAAACCAATCCCCAGATTTGGCTTGCGGTTCATAATCATGGTTGCCACTCGAGCCAAAAATAATCTATCAAAATTTTATTTCTATAGAAACTTTTGTCAAAATTTTATTTCTATATACAATTTTGTCAAAATTTTATTTCTATAGAAAATTTTGTTAAAATTTTATTTCTTTAGAAAATTTTTGTTAAAATTTTATTTCTATAGAAAATTTTGTCAAAATTTTATTTCTATAGAAAATTTTGTTAAAATTTTATTTCTATAGAAAATTTTGTTAAAATTTTATTTCTATAGAAAATTTTGTTAAAATTTTATTTCTGTAGACAATTTTGTCAAAATTTTATTTCTATAAAATTTTTTTTGAAAATTTTATTTCTATAGAAAATTGTGTTAAAATTTTATTTCTATAGAAAATTTTGTCAAAATTTTATGTCTATAGAAAATTTCGCCAAACTGAATTATATACGTATTTGATCAATCTTTTTTGATTTAATATATACCACGTATGTACATACAATTTAGAAGACGGTGTTACGAGGTTTTAAGATACCTTGCCATCGGCAAGCGTTACCGCAACTTAAGTAATTCGATTGTGGATGGCAGTGTTTAGAAGATTTTTCTACGCAATCCATGGTGGAGAGTACATAAGCTTCGGCCTGGCCGAACTTACGGCTGTATATACTTGTTTTCTAATTAAGTAGTGCTTTACTTTATATATCAGAGATGAAGAAGAGCATGCCGATGTTGCTTCTTCACTTTGTACTCTGTTCTAAATGTAAACAAACTTCTTTCAATAACATGGCTTACAAGGTATTGTAAGAAAATTGGGATTAAAGGTTTTTATATTATTTGAAAAAGTGTGTTATCTTTTTTTCGTATGTGCTCTTTTTATAAGCTGAATGTGCTCTTTTTGCCTCTTCAAAATCTGGCATCCCTAGATGAACGTCTCTCTTATTACGGAGTGCTGCCGATTCCATCTTAAGCTCAATGACAAGGGACCTCCTTTTTATAGCCGAGTCCGAATGGCGTTCCACATTGCAGTGAAACCACTCAGAGAAGCTTTGAAACCCTCAGAAATTTCTCCAGCATTACTGAGGTGGGATAATCCACCGTTGAAAAACTTTTTGGTGTTCGGTCGTAGCAAGAATCGAACCCACGACCTTGTGTTTGCAAGGTGGGCATGCTAACCATTGCACCACGGTGGCTCCCAAATATTGATTTTAGACTCCATAAAATATATACCTATCAACTCAGAATCACCTCCTGAGTCGATCTAGCCCCTGGTGTCCGTCCGTCTATCCATGTAATAACAGCTTTTGATGATATTGATGTGGGTCATATAAATCTCGTTTGCTACCCGATCGGTGTCAAATTTTCCACAAAGTAATCTAATATACCACACTTTAAGTGTGCAAAATTTCATCGAAATCGGTTCAGATTTAGATATAGCTCCCATATATGTATCGCCCCATTTTCCCAAATTTGGCCATAAATCTCTTATTAATCAACCGATCCTACTCCAAGTTGGCCAAATATAACCTTCAATAGTACTTACTATATGTGCACAAAATCATCGAAATCGGTTCAGATTTAGCTGTAGCTCCCATATATATGCCTCGCTCGATTTTCCCAAATTTGGCCATAATACTCTTATTTATTAACCAGTGTTACACAGATTTAAAATTTGGAAGTATTAGCCGATCGTAGTTAGACTTACAACATGTTAAGAGGTACATGTTATAACATGTTGTACATGTTGTGTAAAGTTTCACAAATACTAAAATAATAAATATGTGTGGTAGATAAATATGAAGGTGGGTTATATTGATGCGATATATTGTCCAGTTATGAACACTGATGAGGGGGCAACCTTTAGAGCCGAGTCCTCATGAAATGATTTTAAAATTGTCTTAACCAAGCTGAGTAAAAATTACAAATTAGCGCTTGGGCGTCAAAAATAAAATCCTGTGTCCGTTTTTAGTGTAATGTACAAAGAAAAAAATCGCTTAATTTAACTTATTTTTATACAAAAAATTATTTGTTTTTAGTTAAATTTTATTTTTTTTTCGAAAATTTTTACAGCTTAGTAAAATCTTCCTTGTTTTAGTATGTCTCCAACATTTTGTGAACTAAACGTGGGAATAAAGTTCAATGACCGTATACATAAGTTCAATAGGAACTAAAGCAAAACAAAATTTCATACGATTCCCGAAAATAGCAAGAATGAACTACTGAATTGTTAAAATGGTCATGATTTGACGCCAATGATTTTCTTCTTTACTTTTAATTCATAATTTCTTCGATGAGAGGGTGTAATTTCGTGAACTGAAGTTAAAAAGGTCATTAAATTATCCTTCATTTAACAACACTTTGTGAAAATCTCAAAATGTGGAGTACAATTTAGTTCAATTTTCGCACAAGTTAGTTCAATTTTCGCACAAGTTAATTTCATGTACACCACTACCGATTTATAATACAGAAAATTTCGATGTCCCAAAAAATCCCCAAATTCCCCACCAAATACCCAAATCAAAAATTTCGAATCAATTCACAAAAAAATATGCCAAAATTGAAAAAAAAATCTCCAATACTGGCAACACTGTTCATTTGTACTTAAAACATGTTTTTTCTTTTATTAATAAAATAAAAATGACTTTCATTAAAAAAAACCTATTCTTTTGTACTTTTTAATAAAATAAAAATGACTTTCATTAAAAAAATACCTATTTTGTACCCGTGATTAGTAGTAAATCATGTCACTTACCCATCATAGGGTTTCTCCCAATTGTGTTGTATTGGTACGCCAGAACGTACGCATACATATTCTCCAATATTCTCTCGCTCGCGATACTCTCATCATACTTAGGTTTTGAAAAGTTCTCCACAATCAAACATAAGTGGTGGAGAAATGTTTTTCAGTTTCAAACAAACCAAACAAGTGGAAGCACTTCAGTCGTGAAAAAAGAAAATAAAAAAATGCGAATCTAATTAAGACGAACCGTCAAAACATTTAACTAACTTGTATAGTACGTGATATATACACGCATGCATGCCTTAAAAACGGGCCAAAATTGTGCTAATCCATCTCCAAAAGAAAAAGTGTCCAAATCGATATCTGATGCGGCAAAAAATTACATATCCACTACTATGTGAAGCAACCAAAACAAAACAGTGATGTGCAAATTACAACAACTGGAGGAGATATCTTGAAGTTTGGTTATTTCATTTGCTCTACTAGTTGCTACTTTCTTCGCACAAACCCCTTTCTCCCATTATCTTGGTATCATTAAACCCTTGTGTCGTTATCATCATCGAAAACACGAAAACAAAGTAGTCAAAGAGTCCGTAAATATGTCTGCCCCTTTGGCGTACGATGGCACATATTTGAAAACCATTTCCGGCATTTTAAAAATCTGTTGCATGGTACGTACTCGTATATCAGAAGCACTAATATTGTAAGTGAATGGATGAGTAAGATATGTGAAGGGTATGATGAGAGGGGATTTAAATAGCAATAGCATCTCATTATTCATCAGAATGAAGATGAGTATCATCTATCAAGCACTGGGCATCACTTGTGTCCGAATGTCTGTTTCTTTTGAATCTGATGAACGTGTCTCCCTCATTGGCGCTAAAAAACTGATTTTAATTTTTTTTTTTTATAATGAAAAGAATATAATTTATATGCTTCATCCAAAACAAAAAAGAGTGAATAAAAATAGGCTTATTACTCATCTATCCATTGTATTTTTGCTTCAAAAAGGATTAAAGATGAACAATTTGAATTGCTTTGTGGATCGTAGGCACGGTCAAATTGAAAACAGAATGGAAATTCGAGTTGCACGAAATTCCTTCATTAACCTAAACCACACGAAGAAAAGACAAGAAAATATGGCCTAAGGTTCAATAGAATTTTAAAAATCCAGGAACAGTGTTACCGTTGCAAATTTTGAAAGTCACACAAAAAGTCATCAAATCAAGTTTAGACAAACAATCAGCGCAAGCACTGCTATCTGGTTAGTTCATGTACTGGAAATTCAAAAAGATTTGGATGAAGTACCTCTTCTATTTTGTGCCGAACTGCTCGTTTTTAGGTTGAAATTTGAATGGAAGAAAATTTGTAGAAAAAAATATTTGACAATAGAAGATATGCTGACAGTGATTTAAATGGTATGCAGGAAATCGACCGAACAAACTAGTAACAGGTTGGCTGATAAGTCCCCGGTCTAACAAAGAAAAACACATTTTTTTGTCAAAATTCGTTTTTATTATTCAACATAGTCCCCTTCAAGAGCTATACAACGATTATAACGACCTTCCAATTTTTTGATACCATTTTGGTAGTACTCCTTCGGTTTTGCCTCAAAATAGGCCTCAGTTTCGGCGATTTTTTCCTGCGAGCATCATTTTGAGGTATGAGAACAAGAAAAAGTCGCTGGGGGCCAGATCTGGAGAATACGGTGGGTGGGGAAGCAATTCGAAGCCCAATTCATGAATTTTTGCCATCGTTCTCAATGACTCGTGGCACGGTGCGTTGTCTTGGTGGAACAACACTTTTTTCTTCTTCATATGGGGCCGTTTTGCCGCGATTTCGACCTTCAAACGCTCCAATAACGCCATATAATAGTCACTGTTGATGGTTTTTTCCTTCTCAAGATAATCGATAAAAATTATTCAATGCGCATCCCAAAAAAACAGAGGCCATTACTTTGCCAGCGGACTTTTGAGTCTTTCCACGCTTCGGAGACGGTTCACCGGTCGCTGTCCACTCAGCCGACTGTCGATTGGATTCAGGAGTGTAGTGATGGAGCCATGTTTCATCCATTGTCACATATCGACGGAAAAACTCGGGTATATTACAAGTTAACAGCTGCAAACACCGCTCAGAATCATCAACACGTTGTTGTTTTTGGTCAAATGTGAGCTCGCGCGGCACCCATTTTGCACAGAGCTTCCGCATATCCAAATATTGATGAATGATATGACCAACACGTTCCTTTGATATCTTTAAGGCCTCTGCTATCTCGATCAACTTCATTTTACGGTCATTCAAAATCATTTTGTGGATTTTTTTGATGTTTTCGTCGGTAACCACCCCTTTCGGGCGTCCACTGCGTTCACCGTCCTTTGTGCTCATTTCACCACGCTTGAATTTTGCATACCAATCAATTATTGTTGATTTTCCTGGGGGCAGAGTCCGGAATCTCATTATCAAGCCAAGTTTTTGCTACCACCGTATTTTTTCCCTTCAGAAAACAGTATTTCATCAAAACACGAAATTCCTTTTTTTCCATTTTTTCACAATAACAAAAGTTGCTTCACAAAAGACGTTCTATCTCACAAACTAATTGACTTACAGACGTCAAATTTTGACACGAATCATTTGAAGGTTGGTACTATTTAAAAATAATATGCATCTAATACTAGCGACGCCATCTATGTGTCCGACAGGGGACTTATTAGCCAACCTGTTATGCCGCGTGGGTATTCAGTCCATTGTGATACCACGCGTGATTAAATGATCTCTTATTAATGAGTTCTTCCCGATTCTATGTTTAGCTCGATGACAAAGAAACTCATTTTTATAACCGAGTCCGAACGAAGTTTCACATAGCGATGAAAGCACGTAGAGAAGCTTTGATCCACGGCTGAAAAACTTTTTGCCTTTTGGTCGAAACTGAGGTTAAATCCATGAAACATAAGACCACGTGCCACTTCTGAATAAATAAATTAACACAAAGCACAGTAATTCCGTATTCTCCGTCCGTTCCAAGCAACAATCAACACGCGACTGACGCGTAAAATGAAAATCGTGTGTACCTGCTCAATGTTTTATAAAATTCTTTTCGCGTCAAAAAAAGTTAAAATATGAAATGGTCACGAAAAATAATGTAATGTAATTTTTCCCTGCAAAAAAGTAAAAACAAGTAAGGAAAGTCTAAAGTCGGGCTGGGTCGACTATATTATACCCTGCACCACTTTGTAGATCTAAATTTTCGATACCATATCACATCCGTCAAATGTGTTGGGCTATATATAAAGGTTTGACAGAATTTGATAGACCACTGTGATCATATGAGTGTAAATCAGGCGAATGATATATATGGGAGCTATATCTAAATCTGAACCGATTTCAATAAAATCTGGCACACTTGACTAAACTACTAATTGTACTCCTAGTGCAAAATTTCAACCAAATTGGGTTCTATTCTGACCCAAAACACATACTTGTGCCAAATTTGACCTGCGACCTAGACTTTGATTACAAAAATGTGTTCACGGACAGACGGACATGGCTATATCGACTCAGGAGCCCACCCTGAGCATTTTTACCAAAGACACCATGTGTCTATCTCGTCTCCTTCTGGGTGTTGCAAACATATGCACTAACTTATAATACCCTGTTCCACAGTGTGGCGCAGGGTATAAAAATTGATTGGACAGGTACATGATTTTCTCGACTATGTAATGGTCTCAAATTCTATCATTTTTTCTCTGCTCGAAAATTATTTTTACAAAGACAAAATACATAGTTTTCGCGACAATTACATGCTCTATATAAGCATTAAATGGATGCGGCAACCATGTCCAAACATGTCTTTTCTGTGCGTGCTCAAGTCGGACCATTGCACACTTGTAACATAAGGCACATGGCGTATTCTCGTTTATAAAAATTGATTCACATTTGAGCACTTCCGAGTCCCAACGACGTTTCACATAGCGGTGACAGAAGAGAAGCTTTGATCCACAGCTGAAAAACTTTTTATACCCTCCATCATAGGATGGGGGTATATTAAGTTTGTCATTCCGTTTGTAACACATCGAAATATTGCTCTAAGACCCCATAAAGTATATATATTCTGGGTCGTGGTGAAATTCTGAGTCGATCTGAGCATGTCCGTCCGTCCGTCTGTTGAAATCACGCTAACTTCCGAACGAAACAAGCTATCGACTTGAAACTTGGCACAAGTAGTTGTTTTATTGATGTAGGTAGGATGGTATTGGAAATGGGCCATATCGGTCCACTTTTACGTATAGCCCCCATATAAACGGACCCCCAAATTTGGCTTGTGATTGCTCTAAAAGAAGCAAATTTCATCCGATCCGGCTGAAATTTGGTACATGGTGTTAGTATATGGTCTCTAACATCCAAGCAAAAATTGGTCCATATCGGTCTACTTTTACGTATAGCCCCCATATAAACGGACCCCCAAATTTGGCTTGCGATTGCTCTAAGAGAAGCAAATTTCATCCGATCCGGCTGAAATTTGGTACATGGTGTTAGTAGATGGTCTCTAACAACCATGCAAAAATTGGTCTACATCAGTCCATAATTATATATAGCCCCCATATAAATCGATCCCCAGATTTGTCCTCCGGAGCCTCTTGGAGGAGCAAAATTCATCCGATCCGGTTGAAATTTGGAACATGGTGTTAGAATGTGGTCTCTAACAAACACGCAAGAATTGTTCCATATCGGTCCATAATGATATATAGCCCCCATATAAACCGTTCCCCAGATTTGATCTCCGGAGCCTCTTGGAGGAGCAAAATTCATCCGATCCGGTTGAAATTTGCAACGTGGTGTTAGTATAAGGCCGCTGATAACCATGCCAAAATTGGTCCATATCGGTCTGTAGTTATATATAGCCGATCCCCCAATCACACAAAAATTGGTCCATATCGGTTCATAATCATGGTTGCCACTCGAGCCAAAAATAATCTACCAAAATTTTATTTTTATAGAAAACATTGTCAAAATGTTATTTCTATAGACAATTTTGTCAAAATTTTATTTCTATAGAAAATTTTGTCAAAATTTTATTTCTATAGACATTTTTTTCCAAATTTTATTTCTATAGAAAATTTTGTCAAAATTTTACTTCTATAGAAAATGTTGTCAAAATTTTATTTTGTCAAAATTTTATTTCTATAGAAACTTTAAACTTAATTATATACGTATTTAATCGGCCTTTCTTAGTTTAATATATACCACGTATGGACTATGTGGTATATATTACGGTGTTAGGAAGTTTTAAGATACCTTGCCATCGGCTTCAGTAGAAGTTTCTACGCAATCCATGGTGGAGGGTACATAAGCTTCGGCCTGGCCGAACTTACGGCCGTATATACTTGTTGCTTTTTAGTTGAAACTGAGATTGAGGTGGATCTGCGCTACTGTGGCCTTTCGTCGCAAAGTGATGGACACATTTGTATTTTTTAGTGGAGCATCTCCTAAATGCTCCTTGTGCAAAAGTTCAGCGGATTTCGGAGAGATTCGGAGATTTTGGTGGTCATTGTGAGGTAGAAATTAAGTGAGGGTGATGAGTCCTGTTGGAATATACATTGTATGTGGCCGAAATGTTTGTCTGTCCAGGGCAGACGCCACGACATATGAATACAGACGGGGAGCGATCATCCGCCATTACGGCGCCCACACCATTACCATTGGCAGCGATTTAGTTCTGGTGGTGTAATTTTTCAGCCGGCCTCCTTGATAACCCAGCGAAAAGAGCTTCCGAAAATATATTTTGGATCCCCAACTTGTGATCCGAAAGTAGTGCAAACTTGGATCATCTCCAATGAATTTTACATTGTCACGTTGGGCTTGTCATATTACGGAAGTACTCAATTTTTGGATCCCTTACATTGCTTTAGAAGTTGTGCCTGGGAAGCTCATTTGGATAAAGAACTTTAAAAAACTTAAAAACAATTTTTTTCCAATTTCACTTTTTATTTTTATCAGTATTTGGTGTTACACTTTTATTGTCTTATTATTTAATTTTTTCAAATTGAAAAACTTCGTTGCTTCCACCGGGGGTTGAACCTGGGTCCGTTGGCACCATAACAGAACGGCTTAGCATGCTCAGCCACAAACGCCATTGAACTCGATACATCAAAACGTCAATTCAAATGTTTGTGACATGTACCTACACCGAAAAAAAAGTGAACTGTTTTATAGGAAGAATGAACTACCACGCACGAAAATTGAACTAAATTTTACTCCACATTTTGAGATTTCCACAAATCATTGTTAAAACCAGGAAATTTTAATGCGCTGTTGTACTTTTTAACTGCATCATCTCATAGAAGAAAAAATTAACTAAAAGTAAAGAAGAAAATCATTGGCGCCAAATCATGACCATTTTAACTATACAGTAGTTCATTCTTACTCTTTTTGGGAATCGTACGAAAATTTTCTTTTGTTTTAGTTCATATTGAACTTATGTGTACGGTCATTGAACTTTATACTCACGTTTGGGGAGCCACCGTGGTGCAATGGTTAGCATGCCCGCCTTGCATACACAAGTTCGATTCCTGCTACGACCGAACACCAAAAAGTTTTTCAGCGGTGGATTATCCCACCTCAGTAATGCTGGTGACATTTCTGAGGGTTTCAAAGCTTCTCTAAGTGGTTTCACTGGAATGTGGAACGCCGTTCGGACTCGGCTATAAAAAGGAGGTCCCTTGTCATTGAGCTTAACATGGAATCGGGCAGCACTCAGTGATAAGAGAGAAGTTCACCACTGTGGTATCACAATTGACTGAATAGTCTAAGTGAGCCTGATACATCGGGCTGCCACATAACCTAACCTATACTCACGTTTAGTTCATAAAATTATTGAGACATACTTAAAAAAAAGTAAGATTTCGTTAAGCTGTGGAAAATTTCTATAAAAATAATAAAATTGAACTACAAGCAAATAATTTTTTCCAATAAAAATAAGTTAAATTTAGCGTTAGTTTAACTACGGAATTTTTTTTCTGTGTAATATGACACCACGACATGATATTGTAACTACTTCCAGCGGAATTTTTTTATTAAATATATTTCTAAAAAAATATGTCGTTGTTATTTTGTTTTTATCGGCATATATGTATTCTTGTATAAATATATTTCTTCATTTCCAAAGGATTCCATCGGAAGTAAAAAAACAAACTAACTTCCGAATTTAACTAGCTATCGACTTGGTATAAGTAGTTGTTACTGATGAAGGTCAACCATATCGTACCACTGTTAGTTATAGATTTGTCTTATGGAGGCTCTTGGAAAGTAAATTTCATCCGATCCGGTTGAAATTTTGGTACGTGGTGTTATTCCATCTAGTAACCATGCAAAAATTGGTCCATATAAGTCCATGTAAACCGATCCCTAGATTTGACCTCCGGAACCTCGTGGAGGAGAAAATTTCACAGTAACGAGCAATGGTACGATAAACAAAAGATTTATTCACATTTAAATTCTAAAAAGCTTTAACAATAGCCACCTGTGGATTTCCAGCCAAATATAAAGCGATGACACTAGCACGCTGGAATTCCATCACAAATAACTTTATTTCTAAATGCATTAGATCAAAATGATTTTGTAAGCTTGTGAACAATAAAATGAATCTGTCAACTGTCAGACGATCGCAAACTGAAGTTGGTTGCAATACATATCAGTCATACTGTAGATACATTTAGATGCAAATGTTTTTGGTGGCTTGCAAACAGCACACCAAAACCAATATTAGTAGCTGCCATAGCCAGTTCAACAAATCTTTCGTTACACACTGATGTGGTGTACTGGAAATTAAAAATGGGTTAACGAATGTGACTAATAGTTGTTCAACAAGGATGGGAACATTGAAAACTGCAGTCTGCTTTACATTTTAGACTACTTTTTTATTTTTCTATAACATTATAGAAAAGACTTCTGGGGAGCAATTCAAAGTGGATCCATTATTGTTTTTCAATTTGTGATACCAAGCCTTGTGATGCAGAACCCCATATTAATTACCTCTATTAGATTAATTCTGAGAAAATTTATATCATACAACATGATTTTGGACAAAATTGTCAATGAAATATTTCGGTAGATTTCACTTCATGATGTCATAAACAGGACACACGACACACAGGAATGAATGATATTCAGGAAACGCACACAATATTAGCATGAATGAAGTCATTTTAATCTAAAGCCATAAACACATGGTCAAGAGGGTTACTGTATATCTTGCCATGAAGTGGGTGCTGATTTGTTTGATTATTCGCTGTTTTGCCATTCAACAATTGCTTTGATATTTTGCGCCAACAAAGGTAATGGTTTAACAAATTTTTGAACAGCGGGATTCTAAATAGGAATATTGCATTTATTGAAATTTCTTTTTTGGATGTATATACAATGCTATTAGACTATTATAAAATATATCTATTAAAAAATCCTAATTATAACAGACAAGGCCGTAGCCAGGATTTTAATTCGGGGGGGGGGGGTTCAACTTAAAAAAAAAAAAAAAAAAAAAAACAAGTAAGGAAAGTCTAAAGTCGGGAGGGACCGACTATATTATACCCTGCACCACTTTGTAGATCTAAGTTTTCGATACCATATCACATCCGTCAAATGTGTTGGGGGCTATATATAAAGGTTTGTCCCAAATACATACATTTAAATATCACTCGATCTGGAAAGAATTTGATAGACTTCTACAAAATCTATAGACTCAAAATTTAAGTCGGCTAATGCACTAGGGTGGAACACAATGTTAGTAAAAAATATGGGAAAC